>NW_026018916.1:13060199-13079992 GCF_020466585.1 Dendroctonus ponderosae | reverse complement strand
TTATATGTAATAAACGCGCTAAAATCTAAACTGCAGAAACTCCCAGAACTAATTTTTTGACAATTAGTGCAAATTAGCAATCTTTTCAATTTAGCGCTTAGGTACCATGGTCACGTCGCTACGTGATTTGTTTATCACTATGGCATCTTGATCCGATGTCCGAGCTAAAGGCATTTACATTTTCTTCTATAACTCGAGAACGACTGAAGACATCTCGAATAAAAAGTATAGTTTTATTCCACTATTGTCCAAAAATCACAAAAGCTTCAACAAAACATGGCTTTTGAAAATAGAATAAAATGCTTGTTCAAACTAGGTTAAAAAGAGTGGAATCGGTTAAGTGGTTCACGAGATATTAAAATGTAAGTTTTGAAAACTGCATTTTATAACCAAGGATACAAAAAAGCTCTCAAATGACGCTTTTGAAGTTACTTAAAGGTTTCAGCTATCTCCCCATTTTTCGTGATACTGTGACTTTTGCTAGAATAACGCCCTCTAGCGATCGAGATACAAACGTCAACACGCTTTCCAGTCATAGCCCCTCTTTGCCGTTATTGGGATATCCGGTATAATTTCAATTTTCTCATTGAAAAACTGAAAGCTCAAAATCGTCAAAAGCTTAGTCAGATGTCTCCAAATAAATAAAATTATTACATTCAGAACAAATTTTTGAAAAGCCATTGGAAGCAAACAGAAGCCTCAATCTAGCAGAAAATACTTAAGTAGGTCCAACGTATCACATTTCTGTATCAAGCGCATGTTTAGAACAAACGGTTGGGCAAACATTTTACTTTACATACGCATTAAAATCAGCATTAAAAATTAGTTTATTTCAAATGCCTTCAACTGGATGATTAAACGGTACGTTTTCTTAAATATAGTCATTACTGTAGTAGATAAATACAGTATAAGTACTGAAATCTTAATAAGATATATTCAAAGCGCTAATTGCACCGGCCGTCTTTAACTTGTTACAGTGTTCGATATTATACCGATATTATGGGCAGTATATTTGCATAAAATTCAACGATCTACTGCCCTGGATTAGATTTTTTTAAATATTTTAGTTGTGTGGAATCAAGCAGGKTTTTCGAAAAAAATCAATTGTAAATGGAATATAAAAACAACAAATATTTAATAGTCATTCCTATGAAGAAGAAGAAGGTAATTATTCKCTYTTATTTGAAAGAATCTTTCTGTTTTTCTGAATTTTTAGTAGATTTCAAAAGAGAACAAAAGTCAKCGTCAGTAGATGTAGTAAAARTGAGTAAACTTACAGCGTTMGATCCATTAAAARATTTTGGTTAATATAAAACAGTGATAGCTAATTATTTYAATTATCTAAARTTGTTAGCAGGTAAAGTTACTAATATTACAATATATATGGAACTCTCCCTTTTCATTATTTAACAATGTACCGCATATAATCTCCGTTAATAGAGAGTTATTGCAAATTAAAAATACTGTCATGCAGTAATAAAGTTGTCATACCTCAAACTCTCACTTTGTCAATTGAATTAAATTAACGCTCCGATGTTGTATWTGTATTGCTTACCTTTTTATTGGATATTGRACGCTGTTTGAGCGTTTCCGCTTAACTGTTACCATGAAAAAAAAACGTGTAGAAATGGAAACTAGGTTGTGTATACAAAGAAATAACCAGTGAGCGGACGTTAGAAATGTCAACTGTCAGTTTAAGGTMGAAACATAGAGAAAATAAGATGATTTTWATAATTTATTTTACTCTATRGGTCGAAAAAAAGGCGTACAGCATCGCTGCCCAATTAGCWMAGAACAGTAGGTAGCCTTATTAAAGAATMCCTTATTTTTAGCCTCCATTGAGCAGGCGTATGYGCCAAAATACCACTAAYTTTATTACTGTATGTYCTTATTGACCGTCGAATGACTCTAATAATATCGACGTATTAGTTATCAAAACAAATTTTTTGAATTGATGAGGTTATTATGTTACCGTTGCCACATCTTGGCAATTTGTATGATCGATGAAGAGATTGTTCGATAAGGTATATCTCTCCACATCTTCACTGAGAGACTATGTGTTGCTACCAATCTCGATTATTTTTACGGCAATTGCCTACTGCAACATTTACAGTTAGGTCTGCAGGGAAGTGAGCATTTCTTCAAGCTATATAATCTAGTGTGCGGATTTTGCCTCAATGGCATATCAAAATTACGAAATCAATTAGAAATACAAATCGTTATATGTGATAAAAGTACCCAAGAAACATAAAAAATTTTGAACCTTATACTGAATCACATAAAATGATTTATTTTAATTCATCAGGAGACAGTAGTAAAAAATAATAATAATAATTGTTAAATTATTACTTGGACGCAATTAAATGTATGATTTTAAACAGCTTTTAGAATAATGTAGGTATTAATGACGCTATCAAAATAACATGTACGCCAAAAACAAAATATAGAAATGTCTTATCTCCGGCACTGATTACTACAATTATTCCGTCTTTTAAATAGCTAATTCTTGAGCGATTGCTAACACGAAAACCTGAATTTGTTTCGATTAACAGAAACGAATCAATTATTCTATTCGGAATGGAGCCTTCAGCTACACCATTATAAGAATTATTCAGATTATTTGCTTAATTTGATTACAATTTATTTGTAACTGTTGTTTACAGATTTGCTTTGGTTTGTTATGAGGAGGTACTTAGTGGTTTTGTACGTTTTATTATTTTACATTTTATTTTATTTTTATTTATTGTATTAAATTACATCTAAACATTATCAAATGCATTAATAAAATTTCAAAAAAATTTCAAAATGATTTCCTTAATCAGAATGACTGTATCTTTTGCAATATTCTCATTTCTTTTAATCGACATACGTAATAATTTACTTTTAACATATATTCTCACTTTTCTAGGAAGTGTGGTTTTTCTTGACTTACTACACAGTTTCGCCACTGTTTTGGATAGCGAAAGAATCACTTTTACTTATTATAATGACATGACGATGACAATTTACCTTTCCGCCCATTATTCAATTACATTTTGTTCAATCCGTGTGGAAACTAATAACTTTCGCCACACACGCTGACAGCTTGGCTATTTGTCAGTGACTGTTATGACAGCATTTTGAAAGCCGTAAAACACTAACAGGTACGCGAGACCAAAGTCGAAATCCCGCCACGACGTGCATGACATGTGTCAATTTCAAGTAGTGGCGCATCGGTTTTCGTCTCTTGTACCGTACTTAATATAATATTACCAATGTAATTATTTGCGAAGTGCGCTACTTTATGAAAAAACAGATTTGGGTAAAATATCATGGCTTAATTTGCATTGTTTTAATAATTGTTTTTTTTTATTTCAGGTGTGTTTCGACGCTTCCGCATGCATTATACTTTGAACCTGATATATGTAAGTAAAATATAACGCAATAAGTAAATAACCAAATTCTCAATACGTTTGTTGTACAGGGCTCTCCGTTTAAGCACGAATTATTAACCAAAAATAAGACGATCTAACCAAACTAACCCAAACCTTAAGTCAAATTGTCAAATTAATATCGTTTTTTTAAATAATTTATAACGCCTGTATCGATTTTTATTAATTTTGGAATCGACAGTTACTGCGTAAATTTTGACGAAAGCGTTATCTCTTTTTAATGCGTAAAAATATTAAAAATAATGCCTGGTTTGGAGGTTGCAAAAGCAAAAGTATTGTATTGTTGCTTAGGGACATTACTTGACTTAGCTTAAATAAATTATTTCGTACATTTGCCAAACCGATGGATCGGAAGAGGTAGCGATGCACCCATGAAATGGCCACTAGGATGGTCCCTAAATCGGATCATCTATCAGATCGGATCAGCCGTAAGATTTTTTTTTGGAAGCTCGCTTAACTCCAAAGTGTAGGCTTTGCCCGTCACTACAGGAGCCGAGTTTCAGCAAGGAAAAACTTCCGGTATCAGCAGAGCGGTCAAATGCACATTTCTAAATGCCCTAACGTCAGGGACCCCCAGGACCGGTTTCGGGGGATGCCTGAGGTTAGCGCACTTCGAAATCTGCACTTGCCTATTTCAAAAGCTCATGACGGCTCTGCTGATGCTCAAAGCTTTTCATTGTTTAAATATTTACTTTACTTGTTTGGGAAAATAGTCAACATTTGGAAGATTTGCTAAAATAATTAAATTAGTTCAATTTTTTCGTTGAATGAATAATGAAAAATCAGAGTTGCAAGGTATCGTCAATAACTGTAGGTCTTATGAAAACTTCACAAGACACAAAAAAGTTTGAAAAGAAAACCAGCTGCTAGCGGAAAAAAAATAAAGCGATTTGTTCGTCAAATAACAAAAACATTTACTAACGAACCAAAAGTTATTTTTAATATTTTCACACAATAAAAAAAGATTACGATTAGGTCAAAACACTCTATTTTATGCAGCAAGTGTTGATTCAAAACTTAGTGAAAACCGATATTGGCGTTTAGAAATTATTTGGAAAAACACGATATTAATTTGAGAACTTTGGCGGCAAAATGAAGAAATTTGTGGTTAAGCGTTATAGAGTTATTTCAGGGACACCCTGTCTATTAAACGAATTATTTCGTAATATCATGATTATTTATACGGAATTTATAACTTCAGCAACGTCTAATTTAACTTATCTATATCTGTCTAAGAGATTTTGATCCGTGAATAATTACAATACTTAAAAATATCTCCTGATACATGAAAACTGCTTCATTTACATTTTTTCCCAAATGTTAATAATAAAAATACATCACATATAGTGTATGAGATGTATCCGGTTATGGCCGTCTATAACCACCAACACATGTTGCTTTATGTTTATAATTTAAAAATACTAATGCATTCAGTATTATCAAGAATAATTAAGTGGTTTTCAATTGACCACTATAAGTTGCGAAAGGAATTGAGCTTTTTCAATTAGTCGGGATCATTTGCTTAAAAAAACACTTGTACTATTATACTTAGGGCCGTCTTCACCGTAATGCATTAATCACAATTGCAGATTAATCCGGTATATATTGGCACTTTTGCATAGAATTATGTCAAGTTAAACGAAGTCAAGTCCAAATCGCAACAGAAACATAACGTGCTCCTTGCGTTTTTCAGGTCCAGATTATCAAAATATTTACCTATTTAAATATTAATTTTTTTAACTTATACAACTTCAAAATAATCAGTTTTCACCGTTGTACTTTTCCAATGTACTTACTTGCTGTTATGAGTGAAAAACAATTTTTTCTTTATTTTTTAAATCACACATAGCCAGATTTACTAAAAAAACGATTTAATACGATTGATTAGCTATATGTTGATAAAGATGAATTTGAAGAAATGCCTTATAACGACAGCATACAGGGTAATTAAGGATACATATAATAGAGCAATAAATAGATAAGGATAAAGCGTAAATTCAACAGGATTCGTAAAATTTGGGAACGTACTCAATAATGTAAAAAATAAATTGTTCGTTATTGTTACCATAACGTCGAATTGATGTGTTTACAAATAAACATACATCATTGTGCAGTCTTCTCAAGCAGCTTCTCGTAATCGGTTAATTAACTCTTGTTCAATTTGTACCGGTGTGTCGAAGTAAAGCTCTGAGTAACCCTGGAATGCTTTACTGCAATTATCTCCAATGCCTGTTCCTCTGTGTCTGGAACCCACATTCTGCTATGTTGCTGAGGCATTTCCCCATAACTAATCGCATATTCGCAAATTCGATGTTGGTGTACATATTGTGAAAGAAGCTTCAAAGTATGTAGTAGGACACGCCGAACTTAGCATTTGGTTCTTCTTATTCTTCCTCGTCAGACTTTATTTATCCATTGCTGGATATAGGTCTTCCAAATTTATCCATGTGTTCTTATCTAGAGCAAGTTGGTGCCGGTTTCGGCCCACTGACTGCGTGATGTCGTGTAGCTATCTCTTTTGGGGTCTTCTTGTCAATACTTCTTTTTGTCATTTTACTGGGGGCATTGTCCACTTATTGGTGTCCTGGCTTGCCACGTGTCTTCTGACTTCAGGTTACAGTTTCCAGCCTATACGAGTAGGATGCATGCGTTATAGACCCCCTCTTTTTAGATTCACAGAGATGTTTTATTTTTTGAGGATATATTCCAATTTCTTGCATGCCACCCAGCTCAGTCGTATTTTCCTGGTTATTTACTCATGATCTTGGACTTATTCAGGTTCATTTTTAGTCCCAGCCTCAGGGACTCTTCATGGAGTTCTTTTATCCTAATCTTACTTTCATTCGGGTCGCTGCTTATCAACACAATATCATCGGCGAAGCGTCGGTGGTTTAACTATACTCCGTCCACACTAATACCTATTGTTTCCCAGTGCAACTTCTTAAATACATCTTCCAGGGCCAAGGTAAATATTGGTTATACATTAAATAGTCAAGTTTTGTAAAGCGAACTATTGTTGTTTGAACGAGAGTCGGTTAAATAAGGGAAAGTATGCAGATTTGTGAGTTGAGTTTAAGACCTTTCGGAGTTTGAAATAAGACTTCTGAGATATTTGCGCCAAACCCAAATAGATATATTAATTATATAACAACTACAGTTAATTGATATCATCAATTGTATAAAACTGTGTAAGCTGTCGCTAAATAACACGAAAGTAATTATACTAGAACACAAATATAATAAATTTCTTCTTGTCCCAATATCCTACTACAGCTTGTTCCACAGGGCCACAGTTTGTCAAATATTTTTTATTATTGATAAAGGCAATCTATCTGTAACCATATGTTAATGACAGAAAACATCATTGCTGCTTTGCTTGTTCATCGAAAAATTTTAGAACTGAACTTTTTTAGTAGGAACATTTTTCGTGCTTTAAAACAAAGATCGTATTTGTCTTTTTGAATGTTTAAGTACTCCAATACGCTGCCAATCAAACATGAGACCATTTCAAAATAATGCGTAATAACTAAGTTAAGATTCGATTTTCAACTGTTAATATCTTCTGGAAATTTGCGAAAATTTTTTCTTCCAATATTTTTCTAGTACTCTCCAAGTGAGCCTCTATAACTCCTTGAATGACCAGAATGACGCCAATTTTGAATCACACCATATATCAATAAATATTTAAAATAAGCGTTAGGCTCATTTTAAAATTAAAAAAATTAAAATAAAATTCGATAATTGTTTTAGTGCAGTAGAAAGCAATTGATTGAATTTTATAAAACAAAACCCGTACTGTCACAATTTTAGTAATTGAATCTGAACCAACTAGAAATTAACAAATCTGGTGTATCTTTGAGTGATCCAATGTATGATCCAATGAATCATGTTTATCATCACCTTTTCTTCTTCCCCTTGTACATAAAAACCATTTTTCCTTGTTCCTTCTTGTATGATTTGAAATATGCCAATAATGTGTTCGTCCAATTTTGTGAAACATTATCTTAAGCAAAAATTGCGTGCAGTCCAATTCTTTTGACTTCTTGGTGCTACTTGTTAGAATTTGCATTATAAACAATCACTTTTAATTGATAAGTTACGCTTTTGAACAGGCATTGCCCTTTAACGGACAAACAGAGCGATAATAAAATGAATAATAAACACGGATAATTATGGAAAGCGTATTAATTTTATGGAATATATTTTACAGCCGTTCTGAAACATCCGGCAATGTTGACTCTACCTCATCTCGATCGCATCCGATATGCGATCGTAGTACGTAGATATCGTATGGCATTTATTTCCGTTTTTTCCTCATCAACACGTGACCGTATTAATCAAAGCATGCCCCCTGGAGTTGAAAAATTGGGAATAAAGCCAAAGCGGCTCAGGGGCCAAAGTTACAACGTTGAATAAGCTGGAAAAATATAATCGTTCGTTTCATTGTTTTTCTTTTATAAGACAGAACTATGGAACAAAAAACGTTTATCTAACGGTATTAAAGTTCTTAGAAATTCAACCGATCATCATCATCATCATAACTATTTGCACTTAGTAAATAGCGCTGAAGGCTGGAGTTACAATTACCTCGCATCTTTATAGAACTTTTCCTGATTTATCTAGAAATCGCAGTAACAAATCACCATCTTTCATAACAGCGACATTAAATGCGCTTTGATAAATATCTCTGCCTGCTTTCTACATAATATGTTTTTTGCCAAAGGGTCAATTAGAGCATAACTGCTTTATTTATTATCACTGGTATTAATTGACGAGATCTGATTCTTTGTCCAGAACGTTTTACTACGAATTTCCCAAAGTTTGTTTGGGAAAAGAACACAAAAATGAAAAAAAGTGCCTAAAAAAACATGAAAATAATCTAACAAAGCACAAAAAAATAAAAAAAGTGCTTAAAAAAGCATAAAAATATTTTTTTAAAGCACAAAATTAAAAAGAAAGCATTTGAAAAAAATGAAATCAAATTGTAATGATAATATATTGTTATTCTTATTTATTATTTTACATTTAACACGTGCTATTTATTTTCTATATACTTATTTACTATTAACAATGCTTAAAAGAAAATATAACTAAATATTTCTCCAAATTTTTCGTAGTAAAATTATGTCACCTGTCTGATAAAATGTTTTTCTATGCAGAAAAACTTCTTTAAAATTATTTAAATATGCGGAAAAAAGTTGAAATAAGCACGAACGGACAAAAAAGCATGAAAACTTTAAAAAAGCAAAAAAAACATAATAAAAGCTATCGCAAAATAATTAATTTGGTATAATTTGTTTAAAAATTAAATAATCTTATGGTTGCTTATAAAATTCAGCAATAAGCAAAATGCTTAAAATCCGATCTTTAATGATTACTTATTTATCACAGTTTAAGATAATAAGGTCAAATTAGAATTAATTATAATTCAACAATGTTAATAAACATGTTGAGTACACCTGAAGTGAGATACTCTAACTTCCGAGAATATTTTTGGGATCAAAAATTTCTCCGCCAGACACGTAATCTCCACTAGGAACTTATGCTTTGCCTTATGATTGGTTTGGTTCTTGTAACTTATTTTTTGCCACACCAGATTTCATATCCTGCGGTTGAATAAAAGAAAAGAAAATTAAATGATTATCAGCAACCTCCTGCTTCACTCAAATTCCTAAAGCATAACTTTCAGCTAAATGGTTTCAATAGGAACATCAAAAGCATAATCCTTGTTTGTCATTAATATTATTAATTAATATGCTTCTTTTAAAATTCTTGAAATCGTCCATTAAAATACGGCACTGACACTTCCATAGCTCTTCAAGTATGTAAATCGATCGAAAATAAAAGCCAAGAAGAAAATGGCAGATTCCATCGCTGAACGATTTTCAATTGTTGATAATTTAGTGATTGCATAGAACTCATCTCGAGAACCTATTTACGTGATTGTTTCCGTGAAAACGTTGCAATTGCAGGACCAGCATTGTCTGCTGCATTATACCCTCGGATCCTTCAGGCCAATGCATACATTCGTTAGGAAAGCTATTAAGGCTGCATTTTCTGGGCCACGGATCATTTGATTGTTTTTTTTGTAATAGACATTTGTAAACCTAGGCCAACAAATGCTATTTTACGTCATCAAGAAAATTTGGTGCCCGAGGGTGCTAAGTCCAAGACGACAACAACATTAATATGGAGTTTTTGGGTCCCTTAATTGCAACACGCTTTACGTTAACCGTTATTCTGAGCATGCGCAATAGTAAAGAAATAACCGTTTACGTTATTAGAGGATAAAGTGTTCTTTATTTACGTCCGAGTAGAGGTAACGTTAATAAGCATCACGTTAAAAAGCAGAACGACGGTGTTGACTTATTTCTAATAATATTAATAAAAGAAGCGGCTATAATACAATAAGAAATGTATTGTAAATCTATATAAGACTTTTTCATTGATTAATTTACCCCCTTATTGCGTGATTACGGATTTTATGTGAAAATTGTTTGGGCAAATTTAAACATTGGCAACACTACTAACATCGCACGGACAGGTTCCAACTTCTAACCCATAATTCGGCATATGTTGGTTCGGAAACCTAAATTTGATAAGGCAACTATGGGGCTCTATATTTCCTAAATTAAAAATAGCTCTTCGGTTTGCAACAACCGGTGGGTCAATAATGTCGTGTAAAATTAAGCCACTTATTAAATCGTGATCCACATCTCCCTGGTCATTTCGGTGCTGAACGGCAGCTTCAATATTTTCTTCCATCTTAACCACTTTTTTATTTAATAACAAATAATAACGAACTGCAAACTTAAACTAGCTTTGAAAGTTTTCTAAACAAAACGGGATAAGAAAACAATAAAGTGAAGTTTATTTTATTAAGAGTGCGACGAACGCGGTATCAAAAACTAAAAAACGCACTTAACGTTATTTGCCTGAACACCTTACTTTTTCAACACTGCGCATGATTAGAATAACGTTTAGCGTTTAAGGGTAACGTAATTTTAAGGGGCCTAAAAACTAWCTATTGACGTTAAAATAAATGGTTACCGAGGGGTACAGAACAATTTTTGTTCAATCGCCATGAATTTATTTACGCAGGCCTAATTTTCGATTAATTATATCAATAACATAATCCGTAAAGTATCCATACTCCTCATACATCCATGCAATCCGCTGGGTTTCTTCTTGAGAGGATAATATTAATCGAAAAGCTACCATTTGGCCGAAACACTTTAAATATGTACGGACTGGTATCAATATTCATGAATTCCGCCAAACAGCGAACCAAAGGTCGAAGAAGGAAGTTTCTACTTTGACAAGAAAACTTCCAAGTGGGACTTTCAGCAAAACCAACTCCCATGATGTACACCATAAGTATTTCTGTTCAAAAAAAGTAACGGCCCGAAATTGTCCTTGATTTTTTACGACGGGCCACCCTTTGTATATGATTACGTTGTTTTTTGTTTAATTCGAATCCGGAAAGTTTGAGCAGACTATTTTCAGATCTTAAACACTTTTTTTTTTCAACCTTCTCGCGTCCATACTTGAACATAGGTCTCCCAGAACGCGTTCCATCTCTCGCGGTTTTTAGCTATTCCCATCCATTTTAGACCTTCAGTTCGCTTGATGTCATCGTACCATCTTGATCTTCCTCCCATCCATGTGAGCCATGGTCTCCATTGTATTATTTTGGTGTTCCATCTCTCGTCGTCTTTCTTTGCTACATGTGCCGCAAAGTCCTATTTCATCTGGGTTCCTCTTTCTATTACATCCTTGACCTGTGTATGTTACCTTATGTGTTCGTTTGTATTCCTACCTCTTAAATAAGTACCCATCATTGTCCTTCCCACACCTCTTTGTGTTGCTTTTAATTTTTGAATTGCATTTTTTGTAAGAGTCCACGTCTGCGCTCCATATGTTAATAGTGGCAATATACACTGGTCGAACACTTTTGTGCGTCCTCGCTGAGGGATCTTTTGATTTTTAGTATCTTTGAGAGTTTGCCGAAAGCTGCCCAGCTCAGGCGTCTTCTTCGTTCAATTTCGGCATCTTTATTTCCTTTTCCTAGTTGTATTTGTTGTCCAAGGTATGTATTCCATGTCCATTGTCTATACTTATGATTGTCTCTTCTTCCAGACTCATTATTTTAGTTTTCTGCATGTTCATTTTTAATCCCACATTTTCTTATTTCTCTTCCAATTATTGTCACATTCTGCAAAGATCTACCTTATTGTCAGTTAATTTAGCCTTTCTCCATTGATGTTCTCCATGAAGTTGTTTGAACACGCCTTCTATCGCCAGCGGAAAGAGCTTTGAAGACAATATGTCTCCATGACTTACTGGGATTGGTGGAGTATTCTCGTGTATTCTTATTTTAACTGTTGCTTTTTGGTAAATGTTCTTTATCAGGTCCCCTGCATCTACTATATATACGTGCGTCCTCCATTTCTTTCATGACTGTCCAATGTTCTGAGCTATCAAACGCCTTTTCGTTATCTACCGAGGCCATGAATAAGGGTGGCTTGAATTCGGCTGCTGTCTCGATTAGGATCCTTATTGTTACAAGATGATCTGTTGTACTGAAACCTTTGCGGAATGCTGCTTGCTATGGCGGTCGGTAGTGATTTAGATCAGTTTTTTTGTTATTCATTTTGTCAATATCGTCATAAAAAGTTTCTACAGGTGGAAAAGCCAGCCGATGGGTCTGTAGTTTTCCAACAACCTTCTGTCTCCTCTTTTATGTAGTATAATCATGATTGCATTGTTCTAGTTGTCAAGTATCTTCCCTTTTTTAAGCATGTATTTTATAGTTTTGTTGACTTAAGAAGAACTCCTTTACCATTTCTTTGACGATCTTGTCTTCACCTGGGATCTTATTATTCTTCGTGAAACTCACGGCGCGGATTACCCCTCCGTCATCTATTTCTTCCACATCCTTTGAACCTACGTTTGCATCCCTTCTCTCCATAATTTCATCTGGTTTTACCACTTTTGTGTCATAGGTCTTCATGGAAAGTCGTAAATACTTATATTATTTTGTTTTTATCTCTTTCTTCTTCTATATTGTTGTTTTTGATGTCTATAATCTGTTGTTTACCTTCATTCAGTTTCAAGCATATCATGTTTTTGTTCATCTTTATAATATCTTTAACCATTTCCTAATACCTAGTAATATTCAAGATCCTTTCTTATAATTTGCCTTGTTTCTCTTCTTGGTTGTCTATCGTCATCAGTTTCATATTTGCCCTCCTAATACATTGATCGTCGGTCTTCTATCTTTTCTTTGGTCTCCTTTGTTATTTTGCTGGTCTTAAAAACACTATTGATGAATAAACAAGACGATACATGATTTATTTTGGGGTTTTGCGTGGGCGCATTTTGGGAATGAAATAGATGAATGAAAAATAGCAAAAAATTAAATACAAATTGCAACTATGAAGTAGATACGTGCTGCTTTAAGAGTAAATCAATAACACCAACAGGCAAAACTGGCGAGCAAATAAAACAAAACAAATATTATTTTTCTGAATGAATTATGAATCTGCCACTTTAATCAGTTAAGAACAATTTTGGAGCTTGAAATTAAGTGTCTCAATACAATTTTCAAAAAAAATTATATAAAAATGCCTGCATTGTAAGGCGTATTATGTGTGCTTCTTACAGATTGTTAAACTTTTAACGTTTTTAAGAGCTGAACAATTTCTTAATACATTTATGAAAAAGTAATTGTTCCTAATAGAAATGTTTTTTTCTAAAACAAATTTGAAAAATGTTTCGAAATATTTTATTTGTTAAGTGCAGCTATACTATTAGCTAAAGCTAAATGATCATCGAATTACTCTAAACTATACCCTGGTAGCAGCTCAAAAAGTGCACCTTCATGCGCAATATCTTGAAATAAAGACCAAAAATGTTATTAATCTGTTATCATGCACTCTCTTCAGGTAAATCTCAGGAACCCCTTAAAAGGAATTACGCCAATTTTGAGTCATGCTTTATCAAAATACCACAAAAATATGCCTGCAAATATTACTGAAAATCACAGGAAGTCTTAGTGGAAATTTTTTAAACGAGGTTTCGAAGGATTTATTATTCATCAGAATGAATATTTCAGCGACTCATTTCCATCTACTCCCAGCCGTAGAAGGTACTATTAAAGCAGTTTCAGCTACTTCTCATCTCTCTCAAAAAAAGAAAAAAACAGTTCATTCAAGAACTTAGTAAATATTTATAATAACATTGTAATAATTGCACAAGGAAAAGCTTCAGCAGCAGGCATCAGCAGAGCGGTCAAGTGCTCATTTCTAAATGCCCTAACCTCAGGCACCCTCAGGACCGGTTTCGGGGGCTGCCTGAGGTTAGCCAACTTATAAATCTGCACTTGCCTATTTCAGTGCAATAATTTTAAAAAATTCACATACCAATATGCAAAAGGAATCCTATAATAGCAACGAATTTAAGAGCTTTAGCCTTAAGCAATCACATCAGCAATAAACACCAACGCAAATCGCAACACGAAATTGATTATAAACATGTAAATGGTTTGAAGAGCTGTAAGACCAAGTCATCATCCGTGATCGATGCATGACGCTTCCTATTTATGGGCCAGACATTAAAACAAAATTAAGATAAAAGCAATGCAGCAGCTCTCTTTGAAGAAGACCAGTTCAAGCCCACGCTCATTTATATCAGAATAATTAGCAGTTAGACATTAAGATGTTTCAGAATTTTAAAAAAATCCCGCAAGCAACTTAATAAAGTTCGTTATAACCAGAGCAACGTGGCGCAACGGAAGAAATAATTTTAATATCTGTCAGTTGTAATAGAACCAGTAGGCCATCAGCTTTAAAGGAAAATGTATTTGTCATGTGCCTCATTGCATAGTTATTAAAACATTTTGAAGAGAATTAAAACAAGCGCAACTTATATTACTACTTTAATTGATTTCCAAGATACACTTAATCTGCCTACTCGGGAATATCATAATAAATTAAGAGGCAAATTAATATTTGAATTATATCAATTCAAAATTAAGTACAGAGATTCCAAATGAATTAAGCTAAAATGGCAATAAACTCGCTTTTTACTGAAAAGCAACAAAAATCAACAATAATTTGCCGATTACAAACAATTGAAAATAAATACCAAAAGCAACAAGTAAAATTCTAATAGAATACAACTATTGTATATCAGAATTTTTTTATCTAGTTATAAGACATGCCATTAACCAAACAGGATTTATTTATGGTAAGTGTTTGTAATTCTGTTGTACATCGAAATCTTCCCTGAGGAGTTTTAAGTAGAATAAACACATTTTGTGTAATGGGCACTAGTGTTGATGGTGCAAATGATGGCAAAATAAAACACTTCAAGAATGGGGAGAAACGTTAAGAAGACAAGAGACAACTTATAAATTTTGTTGAAATTCCGATAAGCGAGAAAGCACAATAAAAAACCAAACCGGTAAAAAAGGGAATACCAATAAACGAAATATGTGGGCGACGCCATAACGGCAATACCTCAAGAGAAAATTGATGAGGCTCTGTCAACATCCAACGAATATAACCAACGCATCAAATTCACTGCAAAAAGACACGATTATTGATTATAATTATTATGACATGTATGGATCACAAAATAAATGGTGTTTTGTGCCCGGATGCAAGAATACCTTAATAAGTGCTCCAAACAAACTCTTTCCAACCGTTCCCCATGATTATGCACGTAAAGTTTTATGGTTCAAAGCAGCTAGACGCGATGTTCCTAAATCAAAATCAATGTTTTTTTGTTGCGRAGATCATTTTAAAGAAAGTATGAAAAGAAAGCTAATGATGMGGCAGCCAGAATATGCCTTTGATCGTAYTCTGTGTTCTGTGCAAATTCTGCCTAGGTTAGGTTAAGTTGAATAAGTAAAATTCTATATATTATTTACGTAATTTAAGCCAATACAGACATATTAGTATAGTAAGGAGTACGTAGTACGTTAGTTAAAGAAACACAAATATAAAATTACGTTCACTTGCATATCCACATGAAAAAATGGAATTACTATTCTAATTATTCGCATTTCCTATATTACAATATTCAGCTTAACAAAACTAACCTTACTTTACTTCTTAACAACCTTACACGACTTGCACACTCTTATCCCAAAGACAGGAATTTCGTCGGTAACATCCGAACAAGAAATCATGTAAGATAGAGCAAGTTTCGAGGTTCGTCAACCTCAGGCACCCCCATGACCGGTTTCGAGTCTCATCAGATGGATTTAGCCTAAAATGAGAGACCGCGAAACTCGCCCTTGGATCAAACAATGCAAACACAAAGGGAGGGACTCAAACATACAGTTGTAAATTGCAGGCTAAACGCAGCTGATGATACTCGAAACCGGTCATGGGGGTGCCTGAAGTTTGCGAGCTCGAAACTTGAACTCTTTAATAACACATTCTTCAATTACATTATTTCGAATATGTTTTTCTCATGTTTATCTGAAATATTTTTGCATTTTTTATTTTAATAAACTTTTGTTGAATACCGTTTGCTTAAGAACCAATTCAATGATATAAATTAATTGTTGAAATATGTAGATTGTTTAAGTGTTGCGGTAATTACGCATGCCACGACAACAGCATCTGTTTCTGATGAATAGTCTAAATTAGCCTACCTTATAACTAAGTAGTGCCAATGGCAACTATTAAGATTTGGCCAACTTTCGTCAAAAATACATTTAGAAACGCTATAAATTTGCAATCAACTGTGTCAAAAACTCTCTACGCGTATTTTAAATTAGTTTCTCACACTGGGCTTATGCAATTTTCATAATGATGATGATCTTGATTCAAGCTGTAGTATGTATAAATTTAACCAGTTTATAGTCCGCTATATAAATTGTTTTTTTTTGCTAGAGAAGGCAATCTTTAATCAATTTGGCTGAAGCTCCCAGCGCTTTATTTTACTGGAGGTTTGAAATAAAGCTAAATTTAAACGTTTACAAACTCTTTTGTAGGTCGTGCTGACATCACTCAGGTCTAGTTTAGTCTTTGATTTGCTTGAATGTTTTACTGTTCGTTTCGGTAGTTAACAGCAGATGTTAGCTTAAGGTGGTTTAAGCGTAAAAGTGCAATATTATAAGTTAAAATGTAAACGAATGATCTCTACTGATCGATTTGAAATCGATTTATCAAATATTATTGGAAATTCACTTGAAACAGTGGCTATTAATGCATAATCGATATATCAGCTTTACACGTCAATAGAAGGAAGCAGACATTAAATAGGGTTATAATAATTCACATTCAAAACCGAAATATTTGCAAAAAGCACTAATTCATCAATTTGACAACGATATTTTTAATAAAGGCAAGAATTTCGTCGGTGTTTATAATATATAAATTTCGAAGTTCGCTAATCTCAGGCACCCCCAGCACCGGTGTCGAGCATATGATATTTTTAATTTCCTCCTGTGATGTCGTTTTTCTCATTAACAGTAATAAGTTGTTTTACTCATGGAACTCCATGGGATTTCATCGTTTACAAGTATATTAAGGTTGGAATTGTGATTGATTGTAAAATGGCAAGTAAAAAAAAATAATTGTGTATAAAATAGCAAAATTGTGGAAAGTTGATTGGACGGTAGAATTTAGTCTTTCTTGAACTTTTACTCGACACCAAGTTTCTTTAGAAGTTTGCAATGACGAAAAATGTTCTCCAAATTCTTGACTTGAGATTTGACTTACAGTAAAAAATAAATAAAAAATCGAATCATATTTTCAATTTTCCAGTATTTTTCAAGTTAGCCCCTGTCACACCCTGGATGCACTTGCTCAGTTTAAGCAGGCAAAAAAATAAAACGTATTGAAGAGAAAAGGAATCAGTTATCAGGATTCGTTCATCGATCACTCGACTAGTCTGAAACCGCCAAGAAAAAACTCAGCAAAAGCATCGGCGTCTTGGTCTATACAGAAATAGTTCTCCAGAACGATAAAAAAAACGCTAATAAATAACTCACTGATAGAAAAACGATAATCTGCAAGTTTGAAAAGCAAGATGGCTCTTACGATGGTACTGACCGTGGCTTTCTGACATTCTATATCGCTCTATTGTGTATAATGGCTTTCGCCTTCGTTGCAATGTGCAACAGGCTGATTTATTTTTCAGATACAGCCAGATGTATGAATGGTCTAGGAAGTGTAGCGAAAGTTTAACTAGATGAACGCGATAATAATTGAATTAGCTGATAAGATATTAGAAGTTTGCGTTTATCTTTTCAGAGTTGGGGTATGTAGACAGTCCTTATTTGTTACTTCAAAACATATACGGTTTTTAATATAAAGAAGATAATTTAAGAAAAAAATATTTTTTGTATGATGGCAAACATCAACGCAAATGGCACGCATATTGTGAATATTTAGCTGTTATTATAATTATATGGCGCATCAGATCCATCGTATGAATAAATTAGCAACTCTCTTAATACGGGCCCGATTTGGATCAGTGAAAATTAGTTCGAAAGCGAGTGGTTTTGTCTAAAAATCGTATTTTACAAGCTTAAAATCAGTTGGAAAACTTGAAATTCATAAGAGTTTGAAGGTTTCAAGGCAAATGTGGTCAATATTTTCTTTGTGGATCTTTTTCTGAAAAAAAGTTTTATGTATGTAAACATTTTCTGTACAACGGTTAATATCGGGTCGGTTTAGAAAAACCATTCCCCAACAAAATCCTTTACCTTTTTATCTCGATTAACTCACTTTCAAAACAGAACATTAGATTGTTTGGGTTAGCGTGTGTGAAAAGCCCCGGTTGTTCCTGAAAACATGGTTAGTTGCCAGAAGTTTGGCGGAGCATCAAGATTTTTTTAACCCCAAAATGTAAATTTAGGAGCAACTCAACAGTTAAGAAACTAAATTGAAAAAAAATTGCAATAATTTTCGATTTTTTTTAAATTGCAAATGTGCACATTTTTCCTTTAAGATTCAAACTTAGACCAAAATGTCACTTTTAAATCACATCGTTTTCGTCTATAATATGGGAGAAAATGGAATTTGGAGTCAAAGAGACTTAAACTGCCATCCACATCGTTTGCATTTTTATTTGCCCATCACTCCACAACTGTTGAAAATATTTCAAAAAGAAAAAATTCCCTGGCCAAATCGACCCTGGCCAAGGTTTGGAAGATAGTGAACCCTGAATGTTGGCAACCGTTCGACTGATCCATTTGCGCATAAATCCACTATTTTGCCCGTAACTTCGTTACATGTCAAGATATTTGAAAAGTTCAAAAACCCCCAAAAAATCCGAAGAAGTAGCTATAAAATCTATTGCAGCCTCATATTGCTTAGCAGCAACATCAAGGGAGTAAAACGAGTTTGAACTCAGCGAGAGTGCAATCTTTTGAAAAAAGTTTGAGGAATCAACCTTAGTTCAAAAAGTTCACAGTTATGAAGACTTTGAAGCCAAATAGACGATTCCCCAAGCAAAATATTCTCAGTCAAAAAGTTCCCGTGAATTTAGAGCCGAGTACCCTAATTTTTGCAAGAATTTTTTTTTTCACACAGAATGATATTTTACGAAACAAGTGAAAAACTCGGGGTATATATTTTTATTGTCCCACCCTGTTTTGATTTGAGAACCCAAATACATATGCAAGCAAAAACCTTATTTAAACCAAAATCAGTAGCTGAAATAAATAAGAGTTAAATAAATTCATTTAGCGTTAGAAAATAAGGAATTACTGCACCAGATGGTAAACCAGAAAATTAGCACTCATTAATTAATCTTTTCTAACGAATGGCCAGATCAACAATACCGTTATCAAAAATTTTAATTAAGCTTATTTGCTTTCTGTGGTGATTCAGTTAGCAAGCCGAATGGCGAATTTATGGTGTTGGTCATAAGCTATTTTAGGTTATGCAAATGTTGATGATATTATTTTCCAAAATATACAGTTTTCGAACTGTATGGCCCGTTAAAATATTTGCATATTGGACGCATTTCACTAATAGAGAACAGTTAGTTCTTCAAACTTTTGCATATAAAATTAAAGACCCAAATGTGTTAAATCACAGATTTCAACATACGTGAGCAATCAAAACAAGATAAGTACATTTAAAAAAGCATTGAAAAAACTTCAGTCAAAGGTAACGCAACGATTAAGGAAGCAAATGGTCAAATTTTCGATTTTTTGTAAATTATTCCTATTCTTAACTGTAATTGCATTATGCAGGACGACAATTTTAATATTTGTCCATATATTTGAGGACCAAGAAAAACTTATCGCATCCGTTTCTATAAGTAGCGGAAACTAGTGATGGGTACTATCGAATAATTACTAAATCGATGATTGCAACTATCGAATAAAAT
>NW_026018916.1:13052742-13060099 GCF_020466585.1 Dendroctonus ponderosae | reverse complement strand
ATTTGAGAGGATTGAAATCGAGTCTATGCTTGCTTTTTTATATCAGCACTCTTATCACACATCCCAATAAAATCGCAATAATTTGAGTCGAACTGGAAAATTAATTTTGAATTGAACATATACTTTCAGGATGAATTCGCTTTTGCTAAGAAATTGATTAATTCAAGCAATCTCGGATTGGAGAACACATCTTTCGAGTCGTATGTATAGTAGAACCATCTTTGAAGGGAAGGTCCCACTCCAAAATCGTCAGGTTTAAGAGCAATGAAGGTAGAATCATAATTTTGTGTTAAGTTTCAGCTCTATTACTTGAAAGTTGTCACAAATAAATTATTATTGTTTTTTTCTCGTTTTATCAAAAATTTATCTTAAAGAGAAAATAATTGAAAAAAAAAATTATTGGTTAACAACATGCCACGTCGGTCATTTTTCTTCAAAAATGTTCCCTAACCACAAAATTGAACCATCATATTCAAAAATTAAAACAGGGTAAACTGTCTTATTTTCGTCAAAAAAAAACATAAATCAAACCAATTCAGTGGTTTTAATCGAATTGCTAGTTTTCAAATATTTATTATAAATAGATGTGACTTGATAATTTTCTATATATTCTGATAAAGATATGGAGTTTTAGAAACGTCTTCAAAATTATTAGTCATTAATTTAGAAAAAAATGGTGATAGTGGGAATATGTCACAAACATTCAAACCCTATTATTGGCACTAACCATAACATCAAATAAATTAAAATGCGTAGTTCAGGAATTATTATTAATAATTCGATAGCGGCATAGCATGAGGAAGCTAAATTAAAAGGAACTACATACAGGGTGAGCTTTTTTCGGTGACTAGTTCAGGGACCTTGGAAACTACAGCAGATACAACGAAGCTTAAATAGACAAAGAATTGTAGTTTTAAATGTTCTACTCGAAACTAGTTTTATTTTTCTAAAATGGGACAGGTGTCAGGAGACATGTGATAAAAATGGATTAATGACAGATTTTTAAATTACTCCTAGTTTCGTTAATATTAATCTAACAGGAAAAATGGCATCATACATTAACTGTCATTTTTTATATACGATGCAAACTTGAGTTTTTTTTTAATAGCAACAAAATTTGATTATTTCTTTGCTGAAAAGCGCAATTTATTACGATTTCAATCATATATCACATCATTAGAATTTTTCGAAAATATCAAGATCAAAATATCAAAATATAAGTATCTGCGAGCGATTTTTACTTCCTCAATTCAGTTGATCGAAGCTAGCCATGGAAAAGAGTATAAGGCAGGCAGCAGTGTTTTCATAAAAACAAGGAATAACCACACCTTTCAACCATTTGACATTCAAGTTTAAGTTCAAGTAAGTTAGAAATTTAAGTTAGTTTTATTGTAAAAATGGATTCTTTCAATGAAGAAAAGTGGATCTTGATTGAAACCTACATTTGATGTCATAAAAATGCTGGACGGTGCCTCTGATTAGTATTTTGACAGGTATTTTGACCGTCGTCAGCCGTTCTTGAAAACATTGGAAACATTATCCGTCAATTTGGGCACCTATGGAAGTTTTACACAGCCAAGAAATGAAGATAAAGTAATCAATGAAGCTGTGGTTAAGTGTGAGAAGATGAAGAAGTGAGGTTAATGTCTTGCCAGAATCCAGAATCCAAGCAGAGCGAATGCAACGGAATCCGAGACTTCCCACAGCACCGTGATGAGAGTTTAAAAAATTACACAAATGTCATCCGTATAAATTATCGGTATCCCAAACTTTACATCCAGGGGACGATGAGCTGCGTATAAATTTTTGTGCATGGTGCCGAAACAAATGCCAACAAGGCATCCAATTCTCTTATAAAATGGACCGATCAAACTCGATTTACAAATTGTGGTGTAACAAAATGAACATATTTGGAATCAAACAAATCCCCACCACTTTGAGCAAGGAAGACCACAAATAAAATTTAGATTTAACATTTGGTGCGGAATTGCGCGTTAAAAAAATTCTTGGTGCACCTTAAATCGAAGTCGGTATCTTCAACTCCTTCGAAATGGTCTATATATTATGTTGGACGACTTAAATTTAGAAACACGGCGTAATGTGGTAATGGTTTCAACATAATGGAGCCCCTCCGCATAATTTTGCCCAAGTGCGGGCTCAGCTAGACGAAGGATTTTCCGGCGCTAGGATTGGAGGAAACGGTCCTATTGTGTGGCCACATCAATCACCGCATCTTTCAGTTTTGAATTTTTCTTGTGGGAAGCCGTATAAAACACAGTATGTAAAAACAAATATGGAAATTTAAATGAGCTTTAAGAAGCTCTAGTTAGAACATTTGAAAATATTGACGGTCGGTCAGTTAGAAAATGAACTTATTCAGTTTTAAAGCCCTGCAATGTGTGCATTAGTAATAATGGTGGACTTTTTGAAAATATTTTGCAATAAAAGTTATAGTTTCTAGCGTTTAATTTCTATGGGTTTCTGTCTTAATGAAAATAAGGTTATTACCGATTTTAAGGCACTTGTCAAAATAAATAATGACGTATGTTGTTATTATTTGTTACTATGGAAACAATGCCTTATATTATTTTCCATGGCTAACTCCGATCATCTACATTAAAAAAGTAAAAATCATTCTCAAATACTTCGTTTTCGAAAAAACCTAATGATGTAATATATCACTGCAATCGTAATAAAATGCTCTATTTAATAAATGCATTACCAAATATGGCTTCAATTAAAAAAAAAACAAGTTTATGTCATAGGTCAAAAATGAGTTTTTGTATAAATATTTTGTCATTTTCTGTTTAATGTTTTTCTGTCAGATTGACACTGACTGAACTAAAAGTCTGTCATAAATTAGTTTTCTTCAAATATCTCGTGACATCTGTCAAATTTTAAAAAAGGAAATTACTTTCGAGTAGAGCATTCAAAAGTGAAATTCTCTGTTCATTTAGCATTTTTCGTACCTGCTGTAGTTTCCAAGACTCCTGTAATAATTATCGAAAAAAATTCACTCAGTAAATGCTAAATAACCATAATTGGTTCTACGCAGCATTGCAATCCAGTATGTCTGCAAAGAAAGGTCAGTGTTGTTTCACTTGTGCACTTGACCGAACATAAATGACTAATGTTCAGTGCCAGACCGGCACACCAGACATCACTTGCTTTTACTTTTGAGCTAATACCGTGTACTGTCTAGCTTTTATGTGGACGACCGTGAGTTGAGTCAGTTAAGCTCGTTTGTTATTATGCTGTTGGACTATTATTGTTATTTTGTGTAATATAATTATTATTTTCACCACGTAGAAGTTTACGTTTTCATTATTGAAATTAATCGAAAAAACTGTTTAACTTATAGTTTTAGAGTCAGTTCTCGATTGCATGTACTTTTAATTATATTTCTATGTTGATGGTGTCTATCGGATACCCAAGATAACTAGTCTGATTAAAAGCAATGCGAAGGATACTGCGTACGTTGGCATGGGGACAAAATTCCTTAGAAGGAATGTACCTACCATCTTCTATTGATGGTTATGATAAACTTGAGGTGCGCATGCATCAAGTTAACTTGCAAAATTGAAATCGATTGAGAAAATCGAAGGTCATAAGCGTTTGAACGTCGAAAAGACGGTTTTTCAACACAAATGTTATCAATGTTTTCTTTGTCGATTTAAGGTCGCAATTTGTTGCGTTGCGAAACAGCCTCTGTATGTAAAAATTTTTAGCATAACTGTTAATATCGGGCCGATTTGGAAATTTGTTGAAAAATGTACGATTTTCTATGAAAACTGCATTTGGATCAAAAACGTGGAAGTTGTGATGGTGTAAATGTCAAAAAGACGATTTTCTGAACAAAATATTCCAAATTTTTGTTTCGATGAACTGTTTTTCAAAATATAATATCCGATTGTTAAAGGATTCAATTGTTTTGGCGCACACGCAGTTTGCCGCAAAACGGGTTTCCAATCTGGATTAAGGGCCCTATATATATATACCTCTTCTTTCCTATTAAAATTGGTGTATGTTTAAAGATCTCAATGGCCTCTATGTAAAAATGTGATATGGGACACACACATCCTCCCACCCCAGAACTAGGCTCATGAAACGCAGCGCTGGAAATCGGGTTTTATCAAATCATTTTCAACAACTCATTGTGCTGTTTGCCATCGCCGTAGACTGACCAGTTTTACTTGCATTAATGCATATATTTTGAACACACCTTTCATTAATTTAGGCTATTTCGACACCATGGATATGTAACCCAAAGCATGCCCACCTTTTTTGAGACACCTTATATACAGGGTGATTCAAAATTGGCGTAATTCCTCTGGAAGTGTTGTCTGGCGCTGTTATAGGAGTACAGAAAAAATAGTAAAGGAAATTAATTGTTATTAAAAACTGAGTCATTTGCAAAAATCTATATCAGAAATACGGCAGCAATGTTGTTCAAGGTAATCTGCCTAATTAACATTGCGCAAGTACCTGTGGCTTCGTAATTATTAAAAACTTCGGTAACTATGGAATTATACAGAGAGACAATAAGATAGACAAGGATAAACGGTAAATTCACCACGATTTGTTGACTGCGGAACGTACTTTCGAAATATCAACCTGTTCTCATAACCTCGAATGTTTGTAAATAAACCATACAACGCTAAACATTTGAATGATAAACTCCAAACAAGCTAGTGCCTGTGTAATCTCCTTACTATCTACTCTTAACAAGTAGCTTCTCGTATTCCTCCTCCATTTGTATCTCCTTGTGCTATGTGTATCGTACAAACGTGGTAGGAGTGGTCCTTCCTCGGTATTTATTTGGTGCTTGGGAAAGTGTCAGTTATTGTGCTCTGAGTGCCCCTGGAAGGCCCTAATTCAGTTATGTCCAATACTTGTTCCTCTGTGCCTGGAACCCGAAAATGGATTGTCGTCCACTATCTTCCTGGAACCACTCTCCTCGTCCTTTGTTGGCGGTAGTTCTTTCAGCTTCTGCTAAGTTACTGTGGTATTTCCCCTGAACTAATCGCATATCAGCAAATTCGTGAAAGGAAATTCAAAGTAAGTCACACTTTGACAAATTATTGTTATTATTGACAAGGGCTGTCCACCTGTAACTATCTGTTAATGACAAAAAACATCATTGCCGTTGTGCCCTTTCGGCAAAAAACTGTAGAAGATAACTTTTTTGATATTAAACATTTTCGTAATTTCAAGCAAAGATCGTAATTTTTCTTTTCGAATGCTTAAGTATTCCGATATGCTACTAATTAAACATGGAACAATTTCAAAATAATGCTTAATAACAAAGTTGAAATTCAATCTTCAACTGTTAATATCTTCTAGAAATTTTCGAAAAAAAATTTCCAATATTTTTCTCGTGCTCCCCAAGGAAACCTCTAACACCCCTTAAAAGGAATGACGCCAATTTTGAATCAGCCTGTATGTTCCGCAGTCTCAAATGTGGACAGAATTGACCGGATATTTATTTATAAAGAATGCTTAATAACGGAGTTTTTAGGTAACTGAACATTTTTGGGATTTAAATTAAATACCCTCAAGATGTTCTTCGTGCACTCCGATTAAGGCCGAGTAACCCCCGGCAAGACAACACCAATTTTGAAACACTGTGTATATGTAATATCTATTGAAATTTGCATGAAGTATTATTTGCAATTTTGTATCGGTAAGAAAGACTTTTAACGCCTTTTGCCTTGTATTTGCTGGAATCGCAGTGTAATATATGCTTTAAACTTGTTATTCAGGTGAATTAATTTGTTTTTTTTTTCGAAGTAATTTAGCTCACGTCAGTAGTGGCTCTAAATAATGCCATCTTGCTTAATTGGTAGATATCTCGTTCGAACAGGATATTGGATCGAATTTGCATTGGATTATTTTATTGGCTGCCTATTTATGGATTCGTGCCGATTTGGTATTTCGACTTCGTAATTGCTAACTGCTCTCTTAAAAAGTTTAAATGATATTTCCGGGTATGAAGTTTCCGTGGTGTATATTTCAAGTCAATACGAGAGAAAAGTTCTATGTGTTTAATGTTAGAAACTAATAGGAAAAATTAGAGAAACTTTTTTGTTTGAGATGTCAAGTACTTCTCTATTAAGAAGCTGGAATAGTTCGTCATATTTTGAGGCACTGCGAAAATAACCAATTACCGTCGTCTACCAGTAGGACAAAAGTATGAAAGCGGCAGTTCTTCAATCGTTTTGCTGCACTAAATATTGGTCTGTGCTATCCAGTTCTGAAAATCCGAAATCGGTCCTGATACTGACTCTTGTTGATTATTATGATCAAGTTGATATTTTTAATATACAAATGTATAACAGCAATGAGGTCAATTATCTTCTTCTATCAACTTCTACATTTTCAATTTGACGCCATCCTTGTTGGCGTGGGGTACGGATGGGACATCGATCCTATAACATCGATGCTAGCCATCGATGTTGACATGGAAAGGTAATATCGATGTTACGGAAATATCCAAGGCAGAACATCGATCTTTGACTACATCGATGTTCTGATAGTTTGCCGTTGCATACAAATTTCAAATTGATTAACTTAAAGTTAAATCATTTTATTCAACTTATAGTTGCCACACTTTTCGGTCAACAAAAAAGCCTTCTTTCGGGTGCAGCTGGAAATGGGCCGCTATGGCGCGGTATCGTTTGTATCGGCACAATCAAAGAGTTAGCCGAAAATGTTTTTATCTAGTATCAACATCCGATGTTGTTATTTCAGAATCTAACACCGATGTTTTATCAATGTCCTAAATTTCTAACACCGATGGTAAAAATATCGAACATCGATGTTTTTATCCCATTCCTAGCGTGGGGTATTAAGCTGGTGCTTAAATTTAGCTTCCGCTTGTGATGGGAACCATCGACTAAAAACTATCGATTAATTTGAATAATTCGAAAGCAATGTTTTCGTAGTAGGTTAGTAGTTAGTAAGTAGTTAATAAGTTAATTGTAAATGTAATTCATTTCAGTTGTTCTATAGATTTATTTTATAACTATTATTAAGTATATATTATATACAGGGTTGCTCATTAGTGCGTCAAAGTGCGATATCTCAGTAAATATGAAGTTTACAAGAAAATTCGTCCAACGAAAGTTTTTCACGTTTAAAAGGTCCACATTCTAAAATTACTTTCCAATATACAGGGTGCATCGTAAACATAAACGTGTGGTAGTTACCAACTCTGGTTTTTTAAATGAAACCCCCCCTTTTTTTTGTTATTTTCAGATTGGCCGTTGAATTTTAATTTATGTTTGTTTCAACCGTTTTACCTGAAAAATTTACGATTTCCGAGTTATTCGTAAAAATGTGAAAGTTTTGACAGCTA
>NW_026018916.1:13044253-13052642 GCF_020466585.1 Dendroctonus ponderosae | reverse complement strand
CCAGATAGTTGAATTGAAAAACCTGCTCTATTGCTTTGTTGTTCAGTTCCAGTTTGCATCTGCATGGTTCCCTGGCGATCACAATGCTTTTTGGTTTGGTGGTTGATGTTAACTTTTTAAGCCTCTTTCTTAAATGCCTGTAAGAGCCATTGCCATTGTCCGTCTTCAGTGTCCATCTTAGCCACTTTTTGTTTAATAACAATACAAACTTAAACTAGCTTTGAAACTCTGCCGAACAAAACGGGATAAGAAAACAATAGAGTGAGGTTTATTTTATTAAGAATGCAACAAACGCGGTATCAAAGACTAAAAAACACACTTAACGTTATTTGCCTGAACACCTTATTTTTTTAACACTGCGCATGATAACGTTTAGCGTTTAAGTCCATCGTAATTTTAAGGAGCCTCAAAACTCTCTATTATCTCTCTATTATCTCTAAGTTGTTGGTTGGGGAGACCTGTCGTATCCCTGTGCTTTGGTCTATTTTTTCTGTTGTTAATTTTGTTCGTGTTCGTGGGTGTGTGTTTGTAGCTTTCTAACGGTCTCCGTGATGCTTGGGGGTTTAAGATAATTTTATATATTACGAATATAGTAAATATTTCCTAACTGATAACCTTTTGTCTCTACTGAGGTCCTACTAATGTTCCCCGAGATAACCTTCTTTTTGATCTTGCCTTCAGAAGAAGGCGTATTAGTTAGTCGATTAAAATACATTGACGCTATCCGAGTTTTTAGATGTCTCGCTTTCAACTTATAATTGCTTATTTTCTGTCAAGATGCGTCCTCTAATTCTTCAAACTCGTCAAGACCTCCTTCGGATTTACGTTACCGTTATTCTTACTAGCAAAGGTGTGTTGTGTATTTCTGTTTTATCGCCTTTTAGCACAGTTACGTAAAAATCAGCATGTTTACGTTGAATTTGAATATTAGAAAAATAATCTTGTGGCTGTTTTTTCTCATCGTGATCCTCCTGTTGCAGGCATAATTTTCAATTTACAAGTAAATTTCGTTACATTTCTTAAACGTGAGATTAGGGTTGAAAGATCCATTTTCTGCCTTTTCAAAATACGTTCACTGGTTTAGAAATAATTCAGGCAATTATTTCTTTCCCCCTGATTATTTTTTTGATAATATGTCTGCTCCATAAAATAATACAGTATATTCGTTTGAATGTAAAACTAAGTCAATCAAAGTGACCTGATAATAAATTATATGATCAGTAATGGCATGAATGTGTAGTTGGTGGAACATTAATTTTTAAATGGAACACGTTTGTCTCCGAAAATCAATTATTAGGACTGAGCTGTGAGGTTTCCGAGCGATAGTCTGATCAAAGGGCACTGAACGCGACCTCACGTCTTCGCGCTTTGCCTGTCTATCTAAGCAGAAGGTTATGATGACATTTCCATTTCTTCACGTATATACCTTTGCCCTTTTATTAAGCATCCAGCATTATTTTGCGAATGCTGTCATTATACAGTGCAAATATATTGTTTTGCTGAACTTGCCGCATCAAATAATTGATGCATCACTTTCGACGTGCGTGAGCTACTGGTAAACTGTCTTTATCATTGAACCGAAAATTGTAGATTATTTCTAATAGGCTCTCCGATATTTAAGCGTAATAATGTATTTCGCACAGTGACGGATTCCTTGATGGTGGGTTCAATTAATCAGCTGCCGAGAACTAATAGAGCCGAAATAGGTGGTGGAAGTGCTTGATTGTGGCACAGCCAAAAACGTCTTTCTGATCCTAACTTCTCGCATTTATGGCCGAGCAATCAGCTAACGAAACTTTGGTGTAATGAAAATTGACAATTGACTCCTACAGCTTGGCTACAGCTTTGCCAGTCTGGTCATTTCCAGCCTTGTAGAGGTGACAACCATTACATTGTTTTCGGGAAAAACCGCATTTCAACGGCTGTAGATTGAGTCGTTAATTTTTTTATGATCCTATTTAGTTTTTACTATTCAAGTTGTCGCACTTTTGGGGCTTATCTAATGCATATGAACTGGCGCTATTGTCTGTTTCGAAAACATTAGCAAAGAAGTTTTTTGTGAAGTTAGTATTCTTTAGGGGTTCCTACAGGAATAAATCAAGTAGCATTAGGTCAGGGGATGTTATCGCCCACTCAGCAACGCGTCGTCTTCCAACCCATTAATTAGCCTGTTGAGCATCCAACCATTGTCTACCTAGACCTTATCACTAAGGGACACTGTGCTGTTTGAAATTGTCGTCGGTTTAAAAGAAATGCTTAACGATCTGTCTGGTTTCCCACATCGTAAGTTTGCATTAAAAACATAGCCTAGACTTATGGTTTGCATGTTACTGGATATGGCTTCATTTAATTAAGTGCGAGTCTGGTTATTCCATTAACGACAGTTTTGTTAATAACACTACACATTAAATAAAGAAAGTCTCTTCACAAATTAGCCTTATCATAGATTCACAAAATTGAGTTCCCGTTCTGGTCATCTTCGGAAAGATCTTCAAGTATCAGCCAGAAAGTTGTTTTGATTTTAGAAAATTTTATCTGTGCGTTTTTAAGCGGAGCAACAACAACAGTTCATAAACTTTCTGACGACCTAAACCTTCTAGTTTACAATGCTCCAAGTTGTTTAGTTTGTACAAAAGATGGCCAAAATAACTCACTTTTGAGGACATTTGTTCGTCAAGTTCTCGCTCGATTTTAATGTTGTCTGTCTCGTTTGTCGAACTGTTAGCTCTTGGATTGCACCCTTGGATTTTTTAGGACCGTGGAAATTATATGTACGCATAGTGAAAATTTTCGCTCATATTTTTTGCTAAAGGCTGCAGCTGCTAACAGAAACAGCAATCCTTAGAACAATAAGTCGGAATAATTTGTGTTATGCACCATTGTGGAAAAAATACTATAAATTTTTTTTTATTATTTAAGTTATTGTGATTATCATTATTTTATTGATTCTTATTATCTTGCATAATGGAACATTGTGACATGTATGGATCACAAAATAAGTGGTGTTTTGTGCCAGGATGCAAGAATACCTCAATAAGTGATCCAAACAAACTCTTTCTAACCGTTTCCTATGATTATTAACGTACAGTTTTATGGTTCAAAGCAGATAGACCTAAATCAAAATCAATATTTTTTTGTTGCGAGGATCATTTTAATGAAAGTACGGATCATTTTAATGAAAGTACGAACAAAAAGCTAATGATGAGGCAGACAGAATATGCCTTCGATCGTACTCTGTGTTCTGGGCAAATTCTACCTTGTACAGTGCACAAAGAACCCTCGCGTTTCAATTCCAGAAATTCGATATCACCATATTGTTCTCGTGATGCCCAAAATACAAATTTAAGAGTCCATTTTACTTTTAAAGCAGCCATGTGTATAGGTTAGGTTAAGTTCAATACGGGAAATTCTATATATTATTTTCCTAATTTAAACCAATTAAACCAAACAGATTAGTATATTAAGGAGAGCACAGATTAGTGTATTAACAAATAATGAATTTACGGATTTTTACTACCGCTACTGCCTTGAAACCCTTAAGTTCGGCTGAATTGAGGCTTTCGTCGTTTTTTAAAAATTCGGTAACCATAAAAATATGTACACATGGTAAATTGGGTGTTGACGCTTTAAGAAATCCTTCTAAAGCCATTTTTAGTTCAACACAAACTATAAATTATTTAAATCCACAAAATAATTAATGAACCACAACCACACAACTAAACACTATGCACAGAACCAACCAATAGGATTGCGTTTTAGAGATTCATAAATAATTGGAATTTTAGCCTATTTTTTAGATTTATTCTAAATTAATTTTAAATAAATAAAAGCAAATATTTATTACGCTCTCGGATATTTTCAGTTTTGTTTATTTTATAAATATTAACATCGGCGTTAGCACCGTTACCTCAGTATTGAATATTGCAAAGCCATAAGCCATAGGCCTTTTTCTTCTTTCAATTTTTCAACATTAAGGGTAGGTTTTTTTACTATCGTAATTATCAACAATGTTTTTGCAAATTAGCAATTTAACTTGTAAAGCCGTTCGCGTTCAGCTTTAGCTAATTGTACTTTTCTTACTACAAGAACACACTGCTTAGGATGAGCGTTAAACCGGATTGATTTACTTGATATTTTTATATTTACTTTATAATTAACCTTACGACAAGAAACGCTTTCTAACCATCCCATTTGTTGATCTACGGTTTGCGCTGTTTCCCCACTTAGAAGAGGTCAGCCAGTATCGAGTGCCACTTGACCGAGCACATACAATAACAATATTATATAAATGGAACTCCGACAAATGAGCCTGATCATCGCTGCTGGGATGCAGTATTTAACGCGTGCTTACTTTTACTTTTAAGCGGAGAGCAATAAACAGCATTTATCAGACGCTAATAACATTGTTAGAAACGATCATAACTTATATAATAAGTATATTCTGTACGCTGTCAGGTTAGTTCTCATTATAGTGGTAACAATTCACTAATTTGAACTATTATAAAATTGAATTGAAGATCAGAGATTTGTCAAGTGGTCTGTTGAAATAATCTGAAACTAATGTAGAAATAGTAATTGAGCAACCAAATATTTTATTCGTCGTCGGTATTATTGTTACCGCCGGATCGTTCTTGGTTGACAACATTTTTGTTTGCGTTAAGTGTGAAGTGCCGTCCATAAGGAATCGCATTTCATATTTGAGAGGATTGAAATCGAGTCTATGCTTGCTTTTTTATATCAGCACTCTTATCACACATCCCAATAAAATCGCAATAATTTGAGTCGAACTGGAAAATTAATTTTGAATTGAACATATACTTTCAGGATGAATTCGCTTTTGCTAAGAAATTGATTAATTCAAGCAATCTCGGATTGGAGAACACATCTTTCGAGTCGTATGTATAGTAGAACCATCTTTGAAGGGAAGGTCCCACTCCAAAATCGTCAGGTTTAAGAGCAATGAAGGTAGAATCATAATTTTGTGTTAAGTTTCAGCTCTATTACTTGAAAGTTGTCACAAATAAATTATTATTGTTTTTTTCTCGTTTTATCAAAAATTTATCTTAAAGAGAAAATAATTGAAAAAAAAAATTATTGGTTAACAACATGCCACGTCGGTCATTTTTCTTCAAAAATGTTCCCTAACCACAAAATTGAACCATCATATTCAAAAATTAAAACAGGGTAAACTGTCTTATTTTCGTCAAAAAAAAACATAAATCAAACCAATTCAGTGGTTTTAATCGAATTGCTAGTTTTCAAATATTTATTATAAATAGATGTGACTTGATAATTTTCTATATATTCTGATAAAGATATGGAGTTTTAGAAACGTCTTCAAAATTATTAGTCATTAATTTAGAAAAAAATGGTGATAGTGGGAATATGTCACAAACATTCAAACCCTATTATTGGCACTAACCATAACATCAAATAAATTAAAATGCGTAGTTCAGGAATTATTATTAATAATTCGATAGCGGCATAGCATGAGGAAGCTAAATTAAAAGGAACTACATACAGGGTGAGCTTTTTTCGGTGACTAGTTCAGGGACCTTGGAAACTACAGCAGATACAACGAAGCTTAAATAGACAAAGAATTGTAGTTTTAAATGTTCTACTCGAAACTAGTTTTATTTTTCTAAAATGGGACAGGTGTCAGGAGACATGTGATAAAAATGGATTAATGACAGATTTTTAAATTACTCCTAGTTTCGTTAATATTAATCTAACAGGAAAAATGGCATCATACATTAACTGTCATTTTTTATATACGATGCAAACTTGAGTTTTTTTTTAATAGCAACAAAATTTGATTATTTCTTTGCTGAAAAGCGCAATTTATTACGATTTCAATCATATATCACATCATTAGAATTTTTCGAAAATATCAAGATCAAAATATCAAAATATAAGTATCTGCGAGCGATTTTTACTTCCTCAATTCAGTTGATCGAAGCTAGCCATGGAAAAGAGTATAAGGCAGGCAGCAGTGTTTTCATAAAAACAAGGAATAACCACACCTTTCAACCATTTGACATTCAAGTTTAAGTTCAAGTAAGTTAGAAATTTAAGTTAGTTTTATTGTAAAAATGGATTCTTTCAATGAAGAAAAGTGGATCTTGATTGAAACCTACATTTGATGTCATAAAAATGCTGGACGGTGCCTCTGATTAGTATTTTGACAGGTATTTTGACCGTCGTCAGCCGTTCTTGAAAACATTGGAAACATTATCCGTCAATTTGGGCACCTATGGAAGTTTTACACAGCCAAGAAATGAAGATAAAGTAATCAATGAAGCTGTGGTTAAGTGTGAGAAGATGAAGAAGTGAGGTTAATGTCTTGCCAGAATCCAGAATCCAAGCAGAGCGAATGCAACGGAATCCGAGACTTCCCACAGCACCGTGATGAGAGTTTAAAAAATTACACAAATGTCATCCGTATAAATTATCGGTATCCCAAACTTTACATCCAGGGGACGATGAGCTGCGTATAAATTTTTGTGCATGGTGCCGAAACAAATGCCAACAAGGCATCCAATTCTCTTATAAAATGGACCGATCAAACTCGATTTACAAATTGTGGTGTAACAAAATGAACATATTTGGAATCAAACAAATCCCCACCACTTTGAGCAAGGAAGACCACAAATAAAATTTAGATTTAACATTTGGTGCGGAATTGCGCGTTAAAAAAATTCTTGGTGCACCTTAAATCGAAGTCGGTATCTTCAACTCCTTCGAAATGGTCTATATATTATGTTGGACGACTTAAATTTAGAAACACGGCGTAATGTGGTAATGGTTTCAACATAATGGAGCCCCTCCGCATAATTTTGCCCAAGTGCGGGCTCAGCTAGACGAAGGATTTTCCGGCGCTAGGATTGGAGGAAACGGTCCTATTGTGTGGCCACATCAATCACCGCATCTTTCAGTTTTGAATTTTTCTTGTGGGAAGCCGTATAAAACACAGTATGTAAAAACAAATATGGAAATTTAAATGAGCTTTAAGAAGCTCTAGTTAGAACATTTGAAAATATTGACGGTCGGTCAGTTAGAAAATGAACTTATTCAGTTTTAAAGCCCTGCAATGTGTGCATTAGTAATAATGGTGGACTTTTTGAAAATATTTTGCAATAAAAGTTATAGTTTCTAGCGTTTAATTTCTATGGGTTTCTGTCTTAATGAAAATAAGGTTATTACCGATTTTAAGGCACTTGTCAAAATAAATAATGACGTATGTTGTTATTATTTGTTACTATGGAAACAATGCCTTATATTATTTTCCATGGCTAACTCCGATCATCTACATTAAAAAAGTAAAAATCATTCTCAAATACTTCGTTTTCGAAAAAACCTAATGATGTAATATATCACTGCAATCGTAATAAAATGCTCTATTTAATAAATGCATTACCAAATATGGCTTCAATTAAAAAAAAAACAAGTTTATGTCATAGGTCAAAAATGAGTTTTTGTATAAATATTTTGTCATTTTCTGTTTAATGTTTTTCTGTCAGATTGACACTGACTGAACTAAAAGTCTGTCATAAATTAGTTTTCTTCAAATATCTCGTGACATCTGTCAAATTTTAAAAAAGGAAATTACTTTCGAGTAGAGCATTCAAAAGTGAAATTCTCTGTTCATTTAGCATTTTTCGTACCTGCTGTAGTTTCCAAGACTCCTGTAATAATTATCGAAAAAAATTCACTCAGTAAATGCTAAATAACCATAATTGGTTCTACGCAGCATTGCAATCCAGTATGTCTGCAAAGAAAGGTCAGTGTTGTTTCACTTGTGCACTTGACCGAACATAAATGACTAATGTTCAGTGCCAGACCGGCACACCAGACATCACTTGCTTTTACTTTTGAGCTAATACCGTGTACTGTCTAGCTTTTATGTGGACGACCGTGAGTTGAGTCAGTTAAGCTCGTTTGTTATTATGCTGTTGGACTATTATTGTTATTTTGTGTAATATAATTATTATTTTCACCACGTAGAAGTTTACGTTTTCATTATTGAAATTAATCGAAAAAACTGTTTAACTTATAGTTTTAGAGTCAGTTCTCGATTGCATGTACTTTTAATTATATTTCTATGTTGATGGTGTCTATCGGATACCCAAGATAACTAGTCTGATTAAAAGCAATGCGAAGGATACTGCGTACGTTGGCATGGGGACAAAATTCCTTAGAAGGAATGTACCTACCATCTTCTATTGATGGTTATGATAAACTTGAGGTGCGCATGCATCAAGTTAACTTGCAAAATTGAAATCGATTGAGAAAATCGAAGGTCATAAGCGTTTGAACGTCGAAAAGACGGTTTTTCAACACAAATGTTATCAATGTTTTCTTTGTCGATTTAAGGTCGCAATTTGTTGCG
>NW_026018916.1:13042587-13043962 GCF_020466585.1 Dendroctonus ponderosae | reverse complement strand
TATATATATATACCTCTTCTTTCCTATTAAAATTGGTGTATGTTTAAAGATCTCAATGGCCTCTATGTAAAAATGTGATATGGGACACACACATCCTCCCACCCCAGAACTAGGCTCATGAAACGCAGCGCTGGAAATCGGGTTTTATCAAATCATTTTCAACAACTCATTGTGCTGTTTGCCATCGCCGTAGACTGACCAGTTTTACTTGCATTAATGCATATATTTTGAACACACCTTTCATTAATTTAGGCTATTTCGACACCATGGATATGTAACCCAAAGCATGCCCACCTTTTTTGAGACACCTTATATACAGGGTGATTCAAAATTGGCGTAATTCCTCTGGAAGTGTTGTCTGGCGCTGTTATAGGAGTACAGAAAAAATAGTAAAGGAAATTAATTGTTATTAAAAACTGAGTCATTTGCAAAAATCTATATCAGAAATACGGCAGCAATGTTGTTCAAGGTAATCTGCCTAATTAACATTGCGCAAGTACCTGTGGCTTCGTAATTATTAAAAACTTCGGTAACTATGGAATTATACAGAGAGACAATAAGATAGACAAGGATAAACGGTAAATTCACCACGATTTGTTGACTGCGGAACGTACTTTCGAAATATCAACCTGTTCTCATAACCTCGAATGTTTGTAAATAAACCATACAACGCTAAACATTTGAATGATAAACTCCAAACAAGCTAGTGCCTGTGTAATCTCCTTACTATCTACTCTTAACAAGTAGCTTCTCGTATTCCTCCTCCATTTGTATCTCCTTGTGCTATGTGTATCGTACAAACGTGGTAGGAGTGGTCCTTCCTCGGTATTTATTTGGTGCTTGGGAAAGTGTCAGTTATTGTGCTCTGAGTGCCCCTGGAAGGCCCTAATTCAGTTATGTCCAATACTTGTTCCTCTGTGCCTGGAACCCGAAAATGGATTGTCGTCCACTATCTTCCTGGAACCACTCTCCTCGTCCTTTGTTGGCGGTAGTTCTTTCAGCTTCTGCTAAGTTACTGTGGTATTTCCCCTGAACTAATCGCATATCAGCAAATTCGTGAAAGGAAATTCAAAGTAAGTCACACTTTGACAAATTATTGTTATTATTGACAAGGGCTGTCCACCTGTAACTATCTGTTAATGACAAAAAACATCATTGCCGTTGTGCCCTTTCGGCAAAAAACTGTAGAAGATAACTTTTTTGATATTAAACATTTTCGTAATTTCAAGCAAAGATCGTAATTTTTCTTTTCGAATGCTTAAGTATTCCGATATGCTACTAATTAAACATGGAACAATTTCAAAATAATGCTTAATAACAAAGTTGAAATTCAATCTTCAACTGTTAATATCTTCTAGAAATTTTCGAAAAAAAA
>NW_026018916.1:13033414-13042487 GCF_020466585.1 Dendroctonus ponderosae | reverse complement strand
TATACATTACGGTATCTTTAGATGGTTTTCTGGTATTAGTGTACGAAGTAAACTTATTTATTCGTATAATTTTGAGTCATAAATCAGTAGTAGGTACCTTTTCACATAAACAATAATTATGAGCAATAATAATGTGTTTTCTGCCAGGCATTTCATCAATTAATAAGACACACCGGATTCCAAAATAACAGTTCGAAAATATACCTTTTCTTACCACGACTTCGAACGGCATCAATACTTCAAACGATTGCGGCCACAGGTAAATTCAATTTTCAAGTTCCGTCTTGAGTTATTTGCAAAATTGTCTAGGAGTAATTGAAAAAGAAATCTATGTCTAACCGCAAACTGCTATGTGCCGCGTTTTTTTTCAAAGGTTATAATGCTTTGATCGACTATTTTATCTCGGGTTGCATTGAGTTATTTTTCCATTATTTGATTACACTATCTGATCTGATCTGAGAAATTGCTATATAGGGTGTCCAAGATAACGATTATTTATTGCATGGGGATCTCCGAAGCCGTGAGAGATACGAACTCGGTTAAATTAGGAAAAAATTGCGCAATCATAGGGCYCTATWCATGGCGTTTCCAAAAAACAAGTACTTCTTTTAATTTTTAAGACATTTAGAAATGATAAAGTTAATGCGATGAATGGAGCTTTTGGARAGGACGTGGATATTAAGGCAAACATGCGAAGAAAATCTGCTTAAAGTTCTAAACGGATAYTTCCAGCACAGAGATRGACACGAAACAAAAAAGGGAGCKAGGCAAGAGAAAAGAAATTAAAATTAGGAAAAAGATTAAATAGGTGCCTCATGTGGTAGTGGCCATCACCTGCTTAAGGCACAATTAGTATTTTCTATTAGAACAGGGTACCAGYAGGAGAAGAAACAGGAAAATGTCTAAAAAAGAAAAGTGAYGGAAGAATGATACAATATTCATAGTTTGGAACAGGAAAGTACCAAATAACTAGTACCAAATAACTCGTTAGAGGAAGCATAAAATCATGCATAATTGCAGCAGCAWAWGAGGCACTAGGTTGCGAAGAAAGAGAAGAGAATCGTCAAAAACCATACTGGTCGGATGAGCAGGTAGAATMTGAAATAGAGATCAAACGAAAACGATTCAACACCATGTTAAGCTCCAGATACCTAAATGACAAACTCGCATATAAACAGGGACAAGCAAGAGTACGAAACATTATATCTATATAAGATCTCTACAAAAAAAGAACAAAAAATGGGAGAGAACATGCTCTATACTTAGCCCATAGCTAGGAGCAAGCTGGAGAATACTATGAAACATGAGACTGAGACGGGCAAAAGACATCATCTCCCCAATAACAGAGCAGTCATGGGATCAGAATTTCGAGAAAATGCTGACAGGATATAGAAATGAGTTCCAAATTACTGATGACACTAACATAAATATAAGCATTCAAGGATCCCCAGTAATAATAACGGTATCAGATGTTAAAAAATTTGTCAACGCGCTGACACCAGGGAAAACTAATTAAATATGAGACAAAAACAAGTCAAAAGTACCAAAAGAATGGAAGCTATCATATATATAGGTAATCCATGAAAAAGGGCATCCAGATAAATGCGATAACTATAGAGGAATATCAGTAACCAACACCATAAGCAGAATACTCAAAAACAAGACAGAAGATGAGTACAGTGCAATAGAAGCAGAAAAAGAAGCCGAATTTATGGCGGGCAGATCCACCAGTGACCACCTATTTACGCTGCTTTAAATTGTGGAAAAGAAGCCGCGTACAACCATGAAGTGCGTTTGATATTTCTGAACCTCAAAAAAAGCCATTGACCGCAACATTGTAGTAAAATTATGAAAAGCTTTACAACATACCAACATAAATGCTGAAATAATGAAAGCTATAGTAATAGGGATTTCATTATTTTTATATAACGCAATGCAAAGACGCAAAAAACTTAGATAGTATATGGAACTTAGCAACCGGGTTGACAGCAACAAATTCGTGCCATTGTAGATTATATAAGGACTGGACAACTCAGATGGGTGGGCCAGGACCGACTCCCGAGACTTCTGTCACATGTTCTTGATACAGCTTTATCACATTCTTTATAAATAATAAATAAGTTTAAATAATCTTCGTTCCTGTAATTGAAKCCGGCCTGGCATGWTTATTAATTATTTTGAAAAGGTAACTGACAGCTGTCAGCATTCSTTTGGCATTTGGTTGTATTAAAAATGGCCATTTTGTCATGGCAACTAAAAGRAACAGGATTTAAAAGAAGGCRCTGCAAAGTAGYCATATGAAAACATTAAATTGGCAATATTTCGAAAACTAAACACTGTTGGAATAGACAACTTTAAACAAGCGCACCCTTATTTTTAATACTGGAAARAATCACTTGGCACACTGTCCAAWTTACAAATTTCTCCTAATTACAGTTTGTCAGATATCGATCGCGGCGGTTCCCGGTRGGATATTCTGTATATTCTATACTAAATATCTAYATATTATATCGGTTTTCGGACCTTCGTTTTCKTTTTCATTTTTAGTTTATTTSAAATCATATCGAAKARCAAAAATACTTTCTTATRGCACYTTTTTGAGCTCTACAAGATAGTGTCAATGAAAATTTATAAAAAAAGTAGATAACATATTGTATAATAGATATTATAATTATATTTCCTTTAATAGAGAATTCAACACCGTACGATTCGTACCGGTTTTTACGTGTTGCCCCCATCAACACGCTTCTATGTGGTTTTTGATATAATTAATGCTTCAGGACCTATAGCTCATCGTAAAGAATGCTCTTTCAACAGAAAACAATTTGATTTGGCACGAGACGCAACTTACCGGGAAGAAGATCAGCATTGGACTCGAAGAGAACGCAAAGTCCTGTTTCATAATTCACAGACTGGCAACTTTCGTTGCCTTGACATGTTTCCAGGCAGTCAGTTAGCATCAAAGTTCCTGGAATGGAGTCTATGACGTTGTTGGGCGAAGAGAACACGTAGCCTGTGATTAATTCGAATCTGAAATTATTAAAAGTTTATACGTAATGACTTTCGTTGCAACAACAGTTAGTCAATGATGAGCATATTGCTTTCAATCATAATTGTCCATTATGGGATACTGCTCGTCAGAAGAAATTTTATAAAACCGTAAATTGATAAATCTGTCTGTCGATGTCTACAGTTATTTAATGTTAYATTATTATAGAAACATAAGTATGCACACACAAACAGWCCATCAGKCAGATTCGAAAATAAATCCAGGTAATCCTTTGTTTCCCAATTAATCTGTGTGAGCTGAATCTAACAGAAAGAAGGTATTAACGCCGTGATGCTTAAACCATTTGATATACTTGGTGGTTTTTTAGTGCTAGAGAGTCCATTATTTCCTTTGGTGAAGAACTAAAAACAGTAAAAAGCGCCTGCAAAATGTTTTATTCTTAAATGTTAACTCATTTTTAAATAAAAATAAGATGTTTAAACATTTTCGCATAAAACCGTATATTTTATTCATTCATATCACTCTAGTTTATTATCAGTTTTTTTGTTCGTTMAGTAGTTACTTCTGACCCATGTTTTGCTTTTGATTTTAGAATATTTTATTTTAAGTTTACCAATGTTAACAATTATGTTTTCAWTAATGCAAATCATTATATATCATCACTATTTCTACTATCCTCATCATTCTGCATTTTTAAAGATAAATTTAAAAGGTAACATGTTCCTTTTGGAACCGCATTTTGAAACMTATTACCAAGKTGACGCTGGAACGTTGTAACCCGTTACAGAAAAATAACCGYTTATCACAYCTCTAGCACAGCTTACTATGGTAAAATAAATAACTCRAAAAAAGATAAAAAAGCTCATAAATTGGAGGTCGATARATKRTTTWGAGRTCTTCTACACGCCCCTGCTCCGTGTCCATAASGTTTWKTCATATTTTTTKGAGACACATTGTRAACTTTGCCCTCTTMAYCTGCTCCCAAAAGWTGTACTTTTATCCGTTTTGTAATACAAACAGTTATTATGSAGCTTTGSTASGAAARAAAATGTACGTAAGCAAGTGTGMTTAATATTAAATATTTCCTTCATATGATAATCTGTCCGTTTGAAGTGTGCAATTATCGAAAAATTACAGCGGTAATTGCACAGTGCGCAAATGATTAGATTAGATGATMATCTCTGATTAGTTTTTGGTAACCATGTGGGAGCGTGAAGCAAACAAAACTCTTCGTTCGCACGTTTGAAATGAGTAAATAATTCYATGTCGTGCGTAAGATCCCAGTTCATTTCTCGATTMTGTTGGGCTTGTGTATCATGAAAATATGTTCTTTTTKCYCATATACTATTTAYGAGTATTTTCACTAGCTGTTCAAGTGGGCGACTTTTGACGGTCAGTGAACTTATATTTATTGGACYGTAGCATAAGACCGAGYGAACCGACAGCTGGTCCTACACAGTCCAAAATCTAAACCTTTGCTATTTCCTTTTATGGAAAAATTCCAAAAACKATAACGGCTTWAGCAATTTCCCAATTTTKGGAATTCCAAGCAGRAGTAATAACCTTTGAACTGGTGTCCGGTAAATTAATTTCATCTGTTCTGTTTTGCGTCTTACACAAWYAGCGACAATCGTTATCTAATGCAAGCGTCTTTCGATTATCTTTCATACATTTTATTGTTTTTCAATTTTCGTCAAATTTTCGGATTACGTTTAATGCATTTTGTCAGATTTTAATCAAACCCACTCAATAAATGTTTCAATTATCAAATTTCAATAACAAATAGACGCAACGTTTACTTTCAGAAATATAAAGAAGTTCAAAACAAAAAGTTTTATCACATTTAGAAATGTTTTCTGGGCTTTAGAGTAGTGGTCCATGGGAATTTCTGCCTGAGGTTTCGTCCACAACTGCGGTGGACCACGCCTCACGCATGAGCTCACACGGCCGCGCCGCATAAACACGACAGGGGATCCAGTAGTTGAACCAGTCCAGTAGTCGGTAAGCACGGAAGATCACTTCGCCCACTGCCTCATCGCCTTTGATAATGTCCACGGCAGTTGTGGGCGAAACACCAGGAAGAAATTCTCATGGACCACGGCTTCAAATCCCGGAAAACATTTCTAAATGCGATTTGACCGGCCGTGAAAGCCTTTATAGTCTGATAAAAGGTTTTATGTACCATATGTTTATCTATGGACTTGCTCTAGTTGATAATCTTCTGCTACTGCGAATATTGTCTAAACTTTTCTTTTTTGGTAAAAACCGAACTTACCCAATCATTTCCGAGTCGCATTCGTCTAGCGGAGACGGTGATTTTCCAAGCAAGTTAGTGGAGCCATCTTCTCCAGTTTGATCTGCAGTGGGGTTAGCTTCACAGTTTCGCAGGGCGATGACCAAGAGAATTAAAAGTAATTCTTTTAAGTGGCTCATAGTTGTTTAAATCTGAAAGAAAGCCATTTTTTAAGAACGATGTTTAAACTTAATCAATTGAAGATTTGTTGTAGGTCTGGGTAACACTCTGTTGAAATGCGCATTTCAGCTGTTGCCGCTATCGGAGTTGATGAGTTATATCTAATTCATTAAAGTGGATTCAAGTATCGTTTTCTCAGCAACGGAACTGAGTTAATGTGCCAGTACGTTGAGTTGGCACACTAAGCCATTTGAGCAGCACTGCGCCAGCTCCGTAAAATTCGCTAAGTTACCCAGGCCTAATTTGTTGCCCATTAAAAGTAGTTAAACGCTTATTTATCAGAAGTAGCTATTAACTAAAATCATTTTCCTTTAGTATAAAATAATAGTAATGATATTGATACTAATATAATAAAAAAAATTACAGCAAAATGGTTCTCTATCCTGGATTTGTGCTCGTTCCAGAAGCGTCTCTAAGCGCGTGTCCATCTATTCACCTCCTTTGTCTTGCATTCTTCCCTATTTCCCACTTCTTCCCTCCTTCTTTGATCCCATAGTGTGTTTCCTGTGATCATTCTTTTTGTCTCCGCTGTGTCCGCTCGTGCTTATGCCATGCTTTACATATTCTAACTTTGGTCGGGATTGCTATATGCATGTATTTTTCATATGGTTATCCGTAAGGCTCTTGCTATCCTGGCTGCTTTGTTCACCTGGTTCCATTCTTGAGTTCACCACATAGTGATATTGGTATTCCCAGATAGTTGAATTGAAAAACCTGCTCTATTGCTTTGTTGTTCAGTTCCAGTTTGCATCTGCATGGTTCCCTGGCGATCACAATGCTTTTTGGTTTGGTGGTTGATGTTAACTTTTTAAGCCTCTTTCTTAAATGCCTGTAAGAGCCATTGCCATTGTCCGTCTTCAGTGTCCATCTTAGCCACTTTTTGTTTAATAACAATACAAACTTAAACTAGCTTTGAAACTCTGCCGAACAAAACGGGATAAGAAAACAATAGAGTGAGGTTTATTTTATTAAGAATGCAACAAACGCGGTATCAAAGACTAAAAAACACACTTAACGTTATTTGCCTGAACACCTTATTTTTTTAACACTGCGCATGATAACGTTTAGCGTTTAAGTCCATCGTAATTTTAAGGAGCCTCAAAACTCTCTATTATCTCTCTATTATCTCTAAGTTGTTGGTTGGGGAGACCTGTCGTATCCCTGTGCTTTGGTCTATTTTTTCTGTTGTTAATTTTGTTCGTGTTCGTGGGTGTGTGTTTGTAGCTTTCTAACGGTCTCCGTGATGCTTGGGGGTTTAAGATAATTTTATATATTACGAATATAGTAAATATTTCCTAACTGATAACCTTTTGTCTCTACTGAGGTCCTACTAATGTTCCCCGAGATAACCTTCTTTTTGATCTTGCCTTCAGAAGAAGGCGTATTAGTTAGTCGATTAAAATACATTGACGCTATCCGAGTTTTTAGATGTCTCGCTTTCAACTTATAATTGCTTATTTTCTGTCAAGATGCGTCCTCTAATTCTTCAAACTCGTCAAGACCTCCTTCGGATTTACGTTACCGTTATTCTTACTAGCAAAGGTGTGTTGTGTATTTCTGTTTTATCGCCTTTTAGCACAGTTACGTAAAAATCAGCATGTTTACGTTGAATTTGAATATTAGAAAAATAATCTTGTGGCTGTTTTTTCTCATCGTGATCCTCCTGTTGCAGGCATAATTTTCAATTTACAAGTAAATTTCGTTACATTTCTTAAACGTGAGATTAGGGTTGAAAGATCCATTTTCTGCCTTTTCAAAATACGTTCACTGGTTTAGAAATAATTCAGGCAATTATTTCTTTCCCCCTGATTATTTTTTTGATAATATGTCTGCTCCATAAAATAATACAGTATATTCGTTTGAATGTAAAACTAAGTCAATCAAAGTGACCTGATAATAAATTATATGATCAGTAATGGCATGAATGTGTAGTTGGTGGAACATTAATTTTTAAATGGAACACGTTTGTCTCCGAAAATCAATTATTAGGACTGAGCTGTGAGGTTTCCGAGCGATAGTCTGATCAAAGGGCACTGAACGCGACCTCACGTCTTCGCGCTTTGCCTGTCTATCTAAGCAGAAGGTTATGATGACATTTCCATTTCTTCACGTATATACCTTTGCCCTTTTATTAAGCATCCAGCATTATTTTGCGAATGCTGTCATTATACAGTGCAAATATATTGTTTTGCTGAACTTGCCGCATCAAATAATTGATGCATCACTTTCGACGTGCGTGAGCTACTGGTAAACTGTCTTTATCATTGAACCGAAAATTGTAGATTATTTCTAATAGGCTCTCCGATATTTAAGCGTAATAATGTATTTCGCACAGTGACGGATTCCTTGATGGTGGGTTCAATTAATCAGCTGCCGAGAACTAATAGAGCCGAAATAGGTGGTGGAAGTGCTTGATTGTGGCACAGCCAAAAACGTCTTTCTGATCCTAACTTCTCGCATTTATGGCCGAGCAATCAGCTAACGAAACTTTGGTGTAATGAAAATTGACAATTGACTCCTACAGCTTGGCTACAGCTTTGCCAGTCTGGTCATTTCCAGCCTTGTAGAGGTGACAACCATTACATTGTTTTCGGGAAAAACCGCATTTCAACGGCTGTAGATTGAGTCGTTAATTTTTTTATGATCCTATTTAGTTTTTACTATTCAAGTTGTCGCACTTTTGGGGCTTATCTAATGCATATGAACTGGCGCTATTGTCTGTTTCGAAAACATTAGCAAAGAAGTTTTTTGTGAAGTTAGTATTCTTTAGGGGTTCCTACAGGAATAAATCAAGTAGCATTAGGTCAGGGGATGTTATCGCCCACTCAGCAACGCGTCGTCTTCCAACCCATTAATTAGCCTGTTGAGCATCCAACCATTGTCTACCTAGACCTTATCACTAAGGGACACTGTGCTGTTTGAAATTGTCGTCGGTTTAAAAGAAATGCTTAACGATCTGTCTGGTTTCCCACATCGTAAGTTTGCATTAAAAACATAGCCTAGACTTATGGTTTGCATGTTACTGGATATGGCTTCATTTAATTAAGTGCGAGTCTGGTTATTCCATTAACGACAGTTTTGTTAATAACACTACACATTAAATAAAGAAAGTCTCTTCACAAATTAGCCTTATCATAGATTCACAAAATTGAGTTCCCGTTCTGGTCATCTTCGGAAAGATCTTCAAGTATCAGCCAGAAAGTTGTTTTGATTTTAGAAAATTTTATCTGTGCGTTTTTAAGCGGAGCAACAACAACAGTTCATAAACTTTCTGACGACCTAAACCTTCTAGTTTACAATGCTCCAAGTTGTTTAGTTTGTACAAAAGATGGCCAAAATAACTCACTTTTGAGGACATTTGTTCGTCAAGTTCTCGCTCGATTTTAATGTTGTCTGTCTCGTTTGTCGAACTGTTAGCTCTTGGATTGCACCCTTGGATTTTTTAGGACCGTGGAAATTATATGTACGCATAGTGAAAATTTTCGCTCATATTTTTTGCTAAAGGCTGCAGCTGCTAACAGAAACAGCAATCCTTAGAACAATAAGTCGGAATAATTTGTGTTATGCACCATTGTGGAAAAAATACTATA
>NW_026018916.1:13031476-13033314 GCF_020466585.1 Dendroctonus ponderosae | reverse complement strand
GAAATGCCAAGAACCTTTCACCATAAAGTGTTTGGTCAAAAAATGGTCCTATAATTTTCCTTCCACGATTGTTCTTGGAACTCTCAGGTGTTTAAGACAGGAGCGTATTCCGCATAGGCCCAAACATTAACAATATTTTCCACGGTACGTGTTCTGTGCACCCTTTCAGGTACATAAACGGGMTGGACGCTACAAGTAGGCCTGGGTMACACTGTRTTAAGTTTTTGAGTTGTTGCCGCTCACCAAGTCTATGAGTTATAACTTATCTGCTAATGAGTCATAACTAATTTACTAAAGCCGATTAAAGCTTTWCCAGACCCAAGAYTGGAATTTTAACATGTAAAAACAGGTCATYAACATTTTTTATYAGTAACGTTTTACTAGTTTCTCCAAGCAACTATAAAAAAGCGCAACTMRTTTTTTATAAGTAACGTTTMCCCAGCAACGGAACTGGGTTAATGCGCCGGTGCGTTGAGTTGGCACATCAAGCTATTTCCGCAGCACTGCGCCAACTCATAAAAATTAACTGGGTTACCTAGGCCTAGTACACAAGTTTCCCGTAGTCGCCCAGCAAATCGCACTGCAGAATGTATAGACGCAATAGGGTGTTTTCACTTTTTTTTTTAATGTTGATATACAGAAAGTAGTTATGGCAAACATTACACTGGTATAGTTTTTTTGCAAAAAAGTCTGCATAATATTTTTAAAGCTAATTTGAATTCAAATCAGATATTTTCCGCCAAAAACGACAAATCCATATCGTCGGTTGCCTATCCCGATTGTGACGTAGCAGGTCATATCAACAAAGTGTCTCGTGTCTATTTTGTTGTTTTCGCAGCTTTGTTGTATTATTTAAGTTATTGTGATTACCATTATTTTATTTATTATTATTATCTTCCATAATGGAACATAGTGACATGTATGAATCACAAAATAAGTGGTGTATTGTGCCAGGATGCAAGAATACCTCAATGAGTGCTCCAAACAAACTCGTAAAGTTTCATGGTTCAAAGCAGCTAGACATGATGTTCCTAAATGTTTTTTTGTTGCGAGGATCATTTTAATGAAAGTACGAAGAAAAAGTTAATGGTGAGGCAGACAKAATATGCMTTTGATCGTACTCTGTGTTCTGGGCAAATTCTAYCTTGTACAKRRTACAAAGAACCCTCGCGTTTCAATTSCACATATCYGATATCACCATATTGTTCTCGTMATGSCGAAAATACAAATTTAAGAGTTCATATTACTTTTAAAGCAGCAATGTGTATAGGTTAGGTTAAGTTCAATAAGTGAAAYTCTATATGTTATTTACCTAATTTAAGCCRATACATACAGATTAGTATATGAAGGAGAGAGTAACTAATAATGAAATTTACGAATTTTTAGTTACGCTGCTGCTTTGACACCCTTAAATTCGGCTGAACTAAAGCGTTCGTCGTTTTTCTAAAATTCGGTAAGCATAAAAATATGCACAGATGGTAAATTGTTTGTTGACGCTTTAAGGAATCCTTCTGAAGCCATTTTTTAGTTTAACACAAACTATAAAATATTTAAATTTACAAAATAATTAATGAAACACGACCACACAACGAAACACTTTGCACAGAACGTAAACAATCCGCCATTTGAATGGCCAGAGACGTCACAACCCATAGGATTGCGTTTTAGAGATTCATAAATAATTTGAATTTTAGCCTATTTTTTAGATTTATTCTAAATTAATTTTAAATAAATAAAAGCAAATATTTATTACGCTCGCGGATATTTTCAGTTTTGTTTATTTTATAAATATTAACATCGGCGTTAGCACCGTTACCTCAGTATTGAATATTGCAAAG
>NW_026018916.1:13014690-13031376 GCF_020466585.1 Dendroctonus ponderosae | reverse complement strand
TTTTTTTTCGAAAATTTCTAGAAGATATTAACAGTTGAAGATTGAATTTCAACTTTGTTATTAAGCATTATTTTGAAATTGTTCCATGTTTAATTAGTAGCATATCGGAATACTTAAGCATTCGAAAAGAAAAATTACGATCTTTGCTTGAAATTACGAAAATGTTTAATATCAAAAAAGTTATCTTCTACAGTTTTTTGCCGAAAGGGCACAACGGCAATGATGTTTTTTGTCATTAACAGATAGTTACAGGTGGACAGCCCTTGTCAATAATAACAATAATTTGTCAAAGTGTGACTTACTTTGAATTTCCTTTCACGAATTTGCTGATATGCGATTAGTTCAGGGGAAATACCACAGTAACTTAGCAGAAGCTGAAAGAACTACCGCCAACAAAGGACGAGGAGAGTGGTTCCAGGAAGATAGTGGACGACAATCCATTTTCGGGTTCCAGGCACAGAGGAACAAGTATTGGACATAACTGAATTAGGGCCTTCCAGGGGCACTCAGAGCACAATAACTGACACTTTCCCAAGCACCAAATAAATACCGAGGAAGGACCACTCCTACCACGTTTGTACGATACACATAGCACAAGGAGATACAAATGGAGGAGGAATACGAGAAGCTACTTGTTAAGAGTAGATAGTAAGGAGATTACACAGGCACTAGCTTGTTTGGAGTTTATCATTCAAATGTTTAGCGTTGTATGGTTTATTTACAAACATTCGAGGTTATGAGAACAGGTTGATATTTCGAAAGTACGTTCCGCAGTCAACAAATCGTGGTGAATTTACCGTTTATCCTTGTCTATCTTATTGTCTCTCTGTATAATTCCATAGTTACCGAAGTTTTTAATAATTACGAAGCCACAGGTACTTGCGCAATGTTAATTAGGCAGATTACCTTGAACAACATTGCTGCCGTATTTCTGATATAGATTTTTGCAAATGACTCAGTTTTTAATAACAATTAATTTCCTTTACTATTTTTTCTGTACTCCTATAACAGCGCCAGACAACACTTCCAGAGGAATTACGCCAATTTTGAATCACCCTGTATATAAGGTGTCTCAAAAAAGGTGGGCATGCTTTGGGTTACATATCCATGGTGTCGAAATAGCCTAAATTAATGAAAGGTGTGTTCAAAATATATGCATTAATGCAAGTAAAACTGGTCAGTCTACGGCGATGGCAAACAGCACAATGAGTTGTTGAAAATGATTTGATAAAACCCGATTTCCAGCGCTGCGTTTCATGAGCCTAGTTCTGGGGTGGGAGGATGTGTGTGTCCCATATCACATTTTTACATAGAGGCCATTGAGATCTTTAAACATACACCAATTTTAATAGGAAAGAAGAGGTATATATATATAGGGCCCTTAATCCAGATTGGAAACCCGTTTTGCGGCAAACTGCGTGTGCGCCAAAACAATTGAATCCTTTAACAATCGGATATTATATTTTGAAAAACAGTTCATCGAAACAAAAATTTGGAATATTTTGTTCAGAAAATCGTCTTTTTGACATTTACACCATCACAACTTCCACGTTTTTGATCCAAATGCAGTTTTCATAGAAAATCGTACATTTTTCAACAAATTTCCAAATCGGCCCGATATTAACAGTTATGCTAAAAATTTTTACATACAGAGGCTGTTTCGCAACGCAACAAATTGCGACCTTAAATCGACAAAGAAAACATTGATAACATTTGTGTTGAAAAACCGTCTTTTCGACGTTCAAACGCTTATGACCTTCGATTTTCTCAATCGATTTCAATTTTGCAAGTTAACTTGATGCATGCGCACCTCAAGTTTATCATAACCATCAATAGAAGATGGTAGGTACATTCCTTCTAAGGAATTTTGTCCCCATGCCAACGTACGCAGTATCCTTCGCATTGCTTTTAATCAGACTAGTTATCTTGGGTATCCGATAGACACCATCAACATAGAAATATAATTAAAAGTACATGCAATCGAGAACTGACTCTAAAACTATAAGTTAAACAGTTTTTTCGATTAATTTCAATAATGAAAACGTAAACTTCTACGTGGTGAAAATAATAATTATATTACACAAAATAACAATAATAGTCCAACAGCATAATAACAAACGAGCTTAACTGACTCAACTCACGGTCGTCCACATAAAAGCTAGACAGTACACGGTATTAGCTCAAAAGTAAAAGCAAGTGATGTCTGGTGTGCCGGTCTGGCACTGAACATTAGTCATTTATGTTCGGTCAAGTGCACAAGTGAAACAACACTGACCTTTCTTTGCAGACATACTGGATTGCAATGCTGCGTAGAACCAATTATGGTTATTTAGCATTTACTGAGTGAATTTTTTTCGATAATTATTACAGGAGTCTTGGAAACTACAGCAGGTACGAAAAATGCTAAATGAACAGAGAATTTCACTTTTGAATGCTCTACTCGAAAGTAATTTCCTTTTTTAAAATTTGACAGATGTCACGAGATATTTGAAGAAAACTAATTTATGACAGACTTTTAGTTCAGTCAGTGTCAATCTGACAGAAAAACATTAAACAGAAAATGACAAAATATTTATACAAAAACTCATTTTTGACCTATGACATAAACTTGTTTTTTTTTTAATTGAAGCCATATTTGGTAATGCATTTATTAAATAGAGCATTTTATTACGATTGCAGTGATATATTACATCATTAGGTTTTTTCGAAAACGAAGTATTTGAGAATGATTTTTACTTTTTTAATGTAGATGATCGGAGTTAGCCATGGAAAATAATATAAGGCATTGTTTCCATAGTAACAAATAATAACAACATACGTCATTATTTATTTTGACAAGTGCCTTAAAATCGGTAATAACCTTATTTTCATTAAGACAGAAACCCATAGAAATTAAACGCTAGAAACTATAACTTTTATTGCAAAATATTTTCAAAAAGTCCACCATTATTACTAATGCACACATTGCAGGGCTTTAAAACTGAATAAGTTCATTTTCTAACTGACCGACCGTCAATATTTTCAAATGTTCTAACTAGAGCTTCTTAAAGCTCATTTAAATTTCCATATTTGTTTTTACATACTGTGTTTTATACGGCTTCCCACAAGAAAAATTCAAAACTGAAAGATGCGGTGATTGATGTGGCCACACAATAGGACCGTTTCCTCCAATCCTAGCGCCGGAAAATCCTTCGTCTAGCTGAGCCCGCACTTGGGCAAAATTATGCGGAGGGGCTCCATTATGTTGAAACCATTACCACATTACGCCGTGTTTCTAAATTTAAGTCGTCCAACATAATATATAGACCATTTCGAAGGAGTTGAAGATACCGACTTCGATTTAAGGTGCACCAAGAATTTTTTTAACGCGCAATTCCGCACCAAATGTTAAATCTAAATTTTATTTGTGGTCTTCCTTGCTCAAAGTGGTGGGGATTTGTTTGATTCCAAATATGTTCATTTTGTTACACCACAATTTGTAAATCGAGTTTGATCGGTCCATTTTATAAGAGAATTGGATGCCTTGTTGGCATTTGTTTCGGCACCATGCACAAAAATTTATACGCAGCTCATCGTCCCCTGGATGTAAAGTTTGGGATACCGATAATTTATACGGATGACATTTGTGTAATTTTTTAAACTCTCATCACGGTGCTGTGGGAAGTCTCGGATTCCGTTGCATTCGCTCTGCTTGGATTCTGGATTCTGGCAAGACATTAACCTCACTTCTTCATCTTCTCACACTTAACCACAGCTTCATTGATTACTTTATCTTCATTTCTTGGCTGTGTAAAACTTCCATAGGTGCCCAAATTGACGGATAATGTTTCCAATGTTTTCAAGAACGGCTGACGACGGTCAAAATACCTGTCAAAATACTAATCAGAGGCACCGTCCAGCATTTTTATGACATCAAATGTAGGTTTCAATCAAGATCCACTTTTCTTCATTGAAAGAATCCATTTTTACAATAAAACTAACTTAAATTTCTAACTTACTTGAACTTAAACTTGAATGTCAAATGGTTGAAAGGTGTGGTTATTCCTTGTTTTTATGAAAACACTGCTGCCTGCCTTATACTCTTTTCCATGGCTAGCTTCGATCAACTGAATTGAGGAAGTAAAAATCGCTCGCAGATACTTATATTTTGATATTTTGATCTTGATATTTTCGAAAAATTCTAATGATGTGATATATGATTGAAATCGTAATAAATTGCGCTTTTCAGCAAAGAAATAATCAAATTTTGTTGCTATTAAAAAAAAACTCAAGTTTGCATCGTATATAAAAAATGACAGTTAATGTATGATGCCATTTTTCCTGTTAGATTAATATTAACGAAACTAGGAGTAATTTAAAAATCTGTCATTAATCCATTTTTATCACATGTCTCCTGACACCTGTCCCATTTTAGAAAAATAAAACTAGTTTCGAGTAGAACATTTAAAACTACAATTCTTTGTCTATTTAAGCTTCGTTGTATCTGCTGTAGTTTCCAAGGTCCCTGAACTAGTCACCGAAAAAAGCTCACCCTGTATGTAGTTCCTTTTAATTTAGCTTCCTCATGCTATGCCGCTATCGAATTATTAATAATAATTCCTGAACTACGCATTTTAATTTATTTGATGTTATGGTTAGTGCCAATAATAGGGTTTGAATGTTTGTGACATATTCCCACTATCACCATTTTTTTCTAAATTAATGACTAATAATTTTGAAGACGTTTCTAAAACTCCATATCTTTATCAGAATATATAGAAAATTATCAAGTCACATCTATTTATAATAAATATTTGAAAACTAGCAATTCGATTAAAACCACTGAATTGGTTTGATTTATGTTTTTTTTTGACGAAAATAAGACAGTTTACCCTGTTTTAATTTTTGAATATGATGGTTCAATTTTGTGGTTAGGGAACATTTTTGAAGAAAAATGACCGACGTGGCATGTTGTTAACCAATAATTTTTTTTTTCAATTATTTTCTCTTTAAGATAAATTTTTGATAAAACGAGAAAAAAACAATAATAATTTATTTGTGACAACTTTCAAGTAATAGAGCTGAAACTTAACACAAAATTATGATTCTACCTTCATTGCTCTTAAACCTGACGATTTTGGAGTGGGACCTTCCCTTCAAAGATGGTTCTACTATACATACGACTCGAAAGATGTGTTCTCCAATCCGAGATTGCTTGAATTAATCAATTTCTTAGCAAAAGCGAATTCATCCTGAAAGTATATGTTCAATTCAAAATTAATTTTCCAGTTCGACTCAAATTATTGCGATTTTATTGGGATGTGTGATAAGAGTGCTGATATAAAAAAGCAAGCATAGACTCGATTTCAATCCTCTCAAATCTGAAATGCGATTTCTTAGGGACGGCACTTCACACTTAACGCAAACAAAAATGTTGTCAACCAAGAACGATCCGGCGGTAACAAGAATACCGACGACGAATAAAATATATGGTTGCTCAATTACTATTTCTACATTAGTTTCAGATTATTTCAACAGACCACTTGACAAATCTCTGATCTTCAATTCAATTTTATAATGGTTCAAATTAGTGAATTGTTGCCACTATAATGAGAACTAACCTGACAGCGTACAGAATATACTTATTACATAAGTTATGATCGTTTCTAACAATGTTATTAGCGTCTGATAAATGCTGTTTATTGCTCTCCGCTTAAAAGTAAAAGTAAGCACGCGTTAAATCCTGCATCCCAGCAGCGATGATCAGGCTCATTTGTCGGAGTTCCATTTATATAATATTGTTATTGTATGTGCTCGGTCATGTGGCACTCGATACTGGCTGACCTCTTCTAAAGTGGGGAAACAGCGCAAACCGTAGATCAACAAATGGGATGGTTAGAAAGCGTTTCTTGTCGTGAGGTTAATTATAAAGTAAATATAAAAATATCAAGTAAATCAATCCGGAAGTTTAACGCTCATCCTAAGCAGTGTGTTCTTGTAGTAAAAAAAGTACAATTAGCTAAAGCTGAACGCGAACGGCTTTACAAGTTAAATTGCTAATTTGCGAAAACATTGTTGATAATTACGATAGTAAAAAACCCTACGAAAAACCTACCCTTAATGTTGAAAAATTTAAAGAAGAAAAAGGCCTATGGCTTATGGCTTTGCAATATTCAATACTGAGGTAACGGTGCTAACGCCGATGTTAATATTTATAAAATAAACAAAACTGAAAATATCCGCGAGCATAATAAATATTTGCTTTTATTTATTTAAAATTAATTTAGAATAAATCTAAAAAATAGGCTAAAATTCAAATTATTCATGAATCTCTAAAACGCAATCCTATTGGTTGGTTCTGTGCATAGTGTTTACTTGTGTGGTTGTGGTTCATTAATTATTTTGTGGATTTAAATAATTTATAGTTTGTGTTAAACTAAAAATGGCTTCAGAAGGATTCCTTAAAGCGTCAACACACAATTTACCATGTGTGCATATTTTTATGGTTACCGAATTTTTAAAAAACGAGGAAACCTTCAATTCAGCCGAATTTAAGGGTGACAAAGCAGCAGCGTAAGTAGAAATCCGTAAAATCATTATTAGTTACACTCTCCTTAATATACTAATCTGTGTGTATTGGTTTAAATTAGGTAAATAAGATATAGAATTTCACTTATTCAACTTAACCTAACTTATACACAAGGCTGCTTTAAAAGTAAAATGAACTCTTAAATTTGCACTTTGGGCATCACGAGAACAATATGGTGATATCGAATTTGTGAAATTGAAACGCGAGGGTTCTTTGTGCACTGTACAAGGAAGAATTTGCCAAGAACACACAGTACGATCGAAGGCATATTCTGTCTGGCTCATCATTAGCTTTTTGTTCGTACTTTCATTAAAATGATCCTCGCAACAAAAAAATATTGATTTTGGTTTAGGTCTAGCTGCTTTGAACCATAAAACTTTACGTTAATAATCATAGGAAACGGTTAGAAAGAGTTTGTTTGGAGCACTTATTGAGATATTCTTGCATCCGGGCACAAAACACCATTTATTTTGTGATCCATACATGTCACTAATTTCCATTATGCAAGATAATAAAAATTAATCAAATAATGATAATCACAATAACTTAAATAATAAAACAAAGCTGCGAAAACAACAAAATAAACAGGAGACACTTTGATGATATGACCTGATACGTCACAATCGAGATGGGAAACCGACAGTACGAATTCGGCGTTTTTGGCGGAAAATATCTGATTTGAATTTAAATTCGCTTGAAAATTATTATGGAGTAAAAGTGAAAACACCCTATTGCTAAAAAAAAACTTCGGTAGTAGCAGTAGAAATTACTTTTGTAATAATTTGTAAATGTTTAATTAAGTTTGTGCCAAAAATTTATATAGTATTTTTTCCACAATGGTGCATAACACAAATTATTCCGACTTATTGTTCTAAGGATTGCTGTTTCTGTTAGCAGCTGCAGCCTTTAGCAAAAAATATGAGCGAAAATTTTCACTATGCGTACATATAATTTCCACGGTCCTAAAAAATCCAAGGGTGCAATCCAAGAGCTAACAGTTCGACAAACGAGACAGACAACATTAAAATCGAGCGAGAACTTGACGAACAAATGTCCTCAAAAGTGAGTTATTTTGGCCATCTTTTGTACAAACTAAACAACTTGGAGCATTGTAAACTAGAAGGTTTAGGTCGTCAGAAAGTTTATGAACTGTTGTTGTTGCTCCGCTTAAAAACGCACAGATAAAATTTTCTAAAATCAAAACAACTTTCTGGCTGATACTTGAAGATCTTTCCGAAGATGACCAGAACGGGAACTCAATTTTGTGAATCTATGATAAGGCTAATTTGTGAAGAGACTTTCTTTATTTAATGTGTAGTGTTATTAACAAAACTGTCGTTAATGGAATAACCAGACTCGCACTTAATTAAATGAAGCCATATCCAGTAACATGCAAACCATAAGTCTAGGCTATGTTTTTAATGCAAACTTACGATGTGGGAAACCAGACAGATCGTTAAGCATTTCTTTTAAACCGACGACAATTTCAAACAGCACAGTGTCCCTTAGTGATAAGGTCTAGGTAGACAATGGTTGGATGCTCAACAGGCTAATTAATGGGTTGGAAGACGACGCGTTGCTGAGTGGGCGATAACATCCCCTGACCTAATGCTACTTGATTTATTCCTGTAGGAACCCCTAAAGAATACTAACTTCACAAAAAACTTCTTTGCTAATGTTTTCGAAACAGACAATAGCGCCAGTTCATATGCATTAGATAAGCCCCAAAAGTGCGACAACTTGAATAGTAAAAACTAAATAGGATCATAAAAAAATTAACGACTCAATCTACAGCCGTTGAAATGCGGTTTTTCCCGAAAACAATGTAATGGTTGTCACCTCTACAAGGCTGGAAATGACCAGACTGGCAAAGCTGTAGCCAAGCTGTAGGAGTCAATTGTCAATTTTCATTACACCAAAGTTTCGTTAGCTGATTGCTCGGCCATAAATGCGAGAAGTTAGGATCAGAAAGACGTTTTTGGCTGTGCCACAATCAAGCACTTCCACCACCTATTTCGGCTCTATTAGTTCTCGGCAGCTGATTAATTGAACCCACCATCAAGGAATCCGTCACTGTGCGAAATACATTATTACGCTTAAATATCGGAGAGCCTATTAGAAATAATCTACAATTTTCGGTTCAATGATAAAGACAGTTTACCAGTAGCTCACGCACGTCGAAAGTGATGCATCAATTATTTGATGCGGCAAGTTCAGCAAAACAATATATTTGCACTGTATAATGACAGCATTCGCAAAATAATGCTGGATGCTTAATAAAAGGGCAAAGGTATATACGTGAAGAAATGGAAATGTCATCATAACCTTCTGCTTAGATAGACAGGCAAAGCGCGAAGACGTGAGGTCGCGTTCAGTGCCCTTTGATCAGACTATCGCTCGGAAACCTCACAGCTCAGTCCTAATAATTGATTTTCGGAGACAAACGTGTTCCATTTAAAAATTAATGTTCCACCAACTACACATTCATGCCATTACTGATCATATAATTTATTATCAGGTCACTTTGATTGACTTAGTTTTACATTCAAACGAATATACTGTATTATTTTATGGAGCAGACATATTATCAAAAAAATAATCAGGGGGAAAGAAATAATTGCCTGAATTATTTCTAAACCAGTGAACGTATTTTGAAAAGGCAGAAAATGGATCTTTCAACCCTAATCTCACGTTTAAGAAATGTAACGAAATTTACTTGTAAATTGAAAATTATGCCTGCAACAGGAGGATCACGATGAGAAAAAACAGCCACAAGATTATTTTTCTAATATTCAAATTCAACGTAAACATGCTGATTTTTACGTAACTGTGCTAAAAGGCGATAAAACAGAAATACACAACACACCTTTGCTAGTAAGAATAACGGTAACGTAAATCCGAAGGAGGTCTTGACGAGTTTGAAGAATTAGAGGACGCATCTTGACAGAAAATAAGCAATTATAAGTTGAAAGCGAGACATCTAAAAACTCGGATAGCGTCAATGTATTTTAATCGACTAACTAATACGCCTTCTTCTGAAGGCAAGATCAAAAAGAAGGTTATCTCGGGGAACATTAGTAGGACCTCAGTAGAGACAAAAGGTTATCAGTTAGGAAATATTTACTATATTCGTAATATATAAAATTATCTTAAACCCCCAAGCATCACGGAGACCGTTAGAAAGCTACAAACACACACCCACGAACACGAACAAAATTAACAACAGAAAAAATAGACCAAAGCACAGGGATACGACAGGTCTCCCCAACCAACAACTTAGAGATAATAGAGAGATAATAGAGAGTTTTGAGGCTCCTTAAAATTACGATGGACTTAAACGCTAAACGTTATCATGCGCAGTGTTAAAAAAATAAGGTGTTCAGGCAAATAACGTTAAGTGTGTTTTTTAGTCTTTGATACCGCGTTTGTTGCATTCTTAATAAAATAAACCTCACTCTATTGTTTTCTTATCCCGTTTTGTTCGGCAGAGTTTCAAAGCTAGTTTAAGTTTGTATTGTTATTAAACAAAAAGTGGCTAAGATGGACACTGAAGACGGACAATGGCAATGGCTCTTACAGGCATTTAAGAAAGAGGCTTAAAAAGTTAACATCAACCACCAAACCAAAAAGCATTGTGATCGCCAGGGAACCATGCAGATGCAAACTGGAACTGAACAACAAAGCAATAGAGCAGGTTTTTCAATTCAACTATCTGGAAATACCAATATCACTATGTGGTGAACTCAAGAATGGAACCAGGTGAACAAAGCAGCCAGGATAGCAAGAGCCTTACGAATAACTATATGAAAAATACATGCATATAGCAATCCCGACCAAAGTTAGAATATGTAAAGCATGGCATCAGCACGAGCGGACACAGCGGAGACAAAAAGAATGATCACAGGAAACACACTATGGGATCAAAGAAGGAGGGAAGAATGCAAGACAAAGGAGGTGGATAGATGGACACGCGCTTAGAGACGCTTCTGGAACGAGCACGAATCCAGGATAGAGAACCATTTTGCTGTAATTTTTTTTTATTATATTAGTATCAATATCATTACTATTATTCCAAAATTAAAATCAAATCCTGGGTTCTTCAGTCATTTATTTATTGTTCATTTATCAATTTAAAAAAACGTTTCGGTGTTTTCCACCATCATCAGTTTTAATGTGTAGCGTTGTTGCTACTTTACGCCTTGGCATGTAGAAATACATGCCAAGGCCTGAAGGCCAAATGACTGAAGAACCCAGGATTTGATTTTAATTTTGGAATTGAAACACAGTCAGGAAAGTACGTACAATTACTATTATTTTATACTAAAGGAAAATGATTTTATTTAAAAGCTACTTCTGATAAATAAGCGTTTAACTACTTTTAATGGGCAACAAATTAGGCCTGGGCAACTTAGCGAATTTTACGGAGCTGGCGCAGTGCTGCGCAAATGGCTTAGTGTGCCAACTCAACGCACTGGCACAGTAACTCAGTTCCGTTGCTGAGAAAACGATACTTGAATCCACTTTAATGAATTAGATATAACTCATCAACTCCGATAGCGGCAACAGCTGAAATGCGCATTTCAACAGAGTGTTACCCAGACCTACAACAAATCTTCAATTGATTAAGTTTAAACATCGTTCTTAAAAAATGGCTTTCTTTCAGATTTAAACAACTATGAGCCACTTAAAAGAATTACTTTTAATTCTCTTGGTCATCGCCCTGCGAAACTGTGAAGCTAACCCCACTGCAGATCAAACTGGAGAAGATGGCTCCACTAACTTGCTTGGAAAATCACCGTCTCCGCTAGACGAATGCGACTCGGAAATGATTGGGTAAGTTCGGTTTTTACCAAAAAAGAAAAGTTTAGACAATATTCGCAGTAGCAGAAGATTATCAACTAGAGCAAGTCCATAGATAAACATATGGTACATAAAACCTTTTATCAGACTATAAAGGCTTTCACGGCCGGTCAAATCGCATTTAGAAATGTTTTCCGGGATTTGAAGCCGTGGTCCATGAGAATTTCTTCCTGGTGTTTCGCCCACAACTGCCGTGGACATTATCAAAGGCGATGAGGCAGTGGGCGAAGTGATCTTCCGTGCTTACCGACTACTGGACTGGTTCAACTACTGGATCCCCTGTCGTGTTTATGCGGCGCGGCCGTGTGAGCTCATGCGTGAGGCGTGGTCCACCGCAGTTGTGGACGAAACCTCAGGCAGAAATTCCCATGGACCACTACTCTAAAGCCCAGAAAACATTTCTAAATGTGATAAAACTTTTTGTTTTGAACTTCTTTATATTTCTGAAAGTAAACGTTGCGTCTATTTGTTATTGAAATTTGATAATTGAAACATTTATTGAGTGGGTTTGATTAAAATCTGACAAAATGCATTAAACGTAATCCGAAAATTTGACGAAAATTGAAAAACAATAAAATGTATGAAAGATAATCGAAAGACGCTTGCATTAGATAACGATTGTCGCTRWTTGTGTAAGACGCAAAACAGAACAGATGAAATTAATTTACCGGACACCAGTTCAAAGGTTATTACTYCTGCTTGGAATTCCMAAAATTGGGAAATTGCTWAAGCCGTTATMGTTTTTGGAATTTTTCCATAAAAGGAAATAGCAAAGGTTTAGATTTTGGACTGTGTAGGACCAGCTGTCGGTTCRCTCGGTCTTATGCTACRGTCCAATAAATATAAGTTCACTGACCGTCAAAAGTCGCCCACTTGAACAGCTAGTGAAAATACTCRTAAATAGTATATRGRCAAAAAGAACATATTTTCATGATACACAAGCCCAACAKAATCGAGAAATGAACTGGGATCTTACGCACGACATRGAATTATTTACTCATTTCAAACGTGCGAACGAAGAGTTTTGTTTGCTTCACGCTCCCACATGGTTACCAAAAACTAATCAGAGAKTATCATCTAATCTAATCATTTGCGCACTGTGCAATTACCGCTGTAATTTTTCGATAATTGCACACTTCAAACGGACAGATTATCATATGAAGGAAATATTTAATATTAAKCACACTTGCTTACGTACATTTTYTTTCSTASCAAAGCTSCATAATAACTGTTTGTATTACAAAACGGATAAAAGTACAWCTTTTGGGAGCAGRTKAAGAGGGCAAAGTTYACAATGTGTCYCAAAAAAATATGAMWAAACSTTATGGACACGGAGCAGGGGCGTGTAGAAGAYCTCWAAAYMATYTATCGACCTCCAATTTATGAGCTTTTTTATCTTTTTTYGAGTTATTTATTTTACCATAGTAAGCTGTGCTAGAGRTGTGATAARCGGTTATTTTTCTGTAACGGGTTACAACGTTCCAGCGTCAMCTTGGTAATAKGTTTCAAAATGCGGTTCCAAAAGGAACATGTTACCTTTTAAATTTATCTTTAAAAATGCAGAATGATGAGGATAGTAGAAATAGTGATGATATATAATGATTTGCATTAWTGAAAACATAATTGTTAACATTGGTAAACTTAAAATAAAATATTCTAAAATCAAAAGCAAAACATGGGTCAGAAGTAACTACTKAACGAACAAAAAAACTGATAATAAACTAGAGTGATATGAATGAATAAAATATACGGTTTTATGCGAAAATGTTTAAACATCTTATTTTTATTTAAAAATGAGTTAACATTTAAGAATAAAACATTTTGCAGGCGCTTTTTACTGTTTTTAGTTCTTCACCAAAGGAAATAATGGACTCTCTAGCACTAAAAAACCACCAAGTATATCAAATGGTTTAAGCATCACGGCGTTAATACCTTCTTTCTGTTAGATTCAGCTCACACAGATTAATTGGGAAACAAAGGATTACCTGGATTTATTTTCGAATCTGMCTGATGGWCTGTTTGTGTGTGCATACTTATGTTTCTATAATAATRTAACATTAAATAACTGTAGACATCGACAGACAGATTTATCAATTTACGGTTTTATAAAATTTCTTCTGACGAGCAGTATCCCATAATGGACAATTATGATTGAAAGCAATATGCTCATCATTGACTAACTGTTGTTGCAACGAAAGTCATTACGTATAAACTTTTAATAATTTCAGATTCGAATTAATCACAGGCTACGTGTTCTCTTCGCCCAACAACGTCATAGACTCCATTCCAGGAACTTTGATGCTAACTGACTGCCTGGAAACATGTCAAGGCAACGAAAGTTGCCAGTCTGTGAATTATGAAACAGGACTTTGCGTTCTCTTCGAGTCCAATGCTGATCTTCTTCCCGGTAAGTTGCGTCTCGTGCCAAATCAAATTGTTTTCTGTTGAAAGAGCATTCTTTACGATGAGCTATAGGTCCTGAAGCATTAATTATATCAAAAACCACATAGAAGCGTGTTGATGGGGGCAACACGTAAAAACCGGTACGAATCGTACGGTGTTGAATTCTCTATTAAAGGAAATATAATTATAATATCTATTATACAATATGTTATCTACTTTTTTTATAAATTTTCATTGACACTATCTTGTAGAGCTCAAAAARGTGCYATAAGAAAGTATTTTTGYTMTTCGATATGATTTSAAATAAACTAAAAATGAAAAMGAAAACGAAGGTCCGAAAACCGATATAATATRTAGATATTTAGTATAGAATATACAGAATATCCYACCGGGAACCGCCGCGATCGATATCTGACAAACTGTAATTAGGAGAAATTTGTAAWTTGGACAGTGTGCCAAGTGATTYTTTCCAGTATTAAAAATAAGGGTGCGCTTGTTTAAAGTTGTCTATTCCAACAGTGTTTAGTTTTCGAAATATTGCCAATTTAATGTTTTCATATGRCTACTTTGCAGYGCCTTCTTTTAAATCCTGTTYCTTTTAGTTGCCATGACAAAATGGCCATTTTTAATACAACCAAATGCCAAASGAATGCTGACAGCTGTCAGTTACCTTTTCAAAATAATTAATAAWCATGCCAGGCCGSATTCAATTACAGGAACGAAGATTATTTAAACTTATTTATTATTTATAAAGAATGTGATAAAGCTGTATCAAGAACATGTGACAGAAGTCTCGGGAGTCGGTCCTGGCCCACCCATCTGAGTTGTCCAGTCCTTATATAATCTACAATGGCACGAATTTGTTGCTGTCAACCCGGTTGCTAAGTTCCATATACTATCTAAGTTTTTTGCGTCTTTGCATTGCGTTATATAAAAATAATGAAATCCCTATTACTATAGCTTTCATTATTTCAGCATTTATGTTGGTATGTTGTAAAGCTTTTCATAATTTTACTACAATGTTGCGGTCAATGGCTTTTTTTGAGGTTCAGAAATATCAAACGCACTTCATGGTTGTACGCGGCTTCTTTTCCACAATTTAAAGCAGCGTAAATAGGTGGTCACTGGTGGATCTGCCCGCCATAAATTCGGCTTCTTTTTCTGCTTCTATTGCACTGTACTCATCTTCTGTCTTGTTTTTGAGTATTCTGCTTATGGTGTTGGTTACTGATATTCCTCTATAGTTATCGCATTTATCTGGATGCCCTTTTTCATGGATTACCTATATATATGATAGCTTCCATTCTTTTGGTACTTTTGACTTGTTTTTGTCTCATATTTAATTAGTTTTCCCTGGTGTCAGCGCGTTGACAAATTTTTTAACATCTGATACCGTTATTATTACTGGGGATCCTTGAATGCTTATATTTATGTTAGTGTCATCAGTAATTTGGAACTCATTTCTATATCCTGTCAGCATTTTCTCGAAATTCTGATCCCATGACTGCTCTGTTATTGGGGAGATGATGTCTTTTGCCCGTCTCAGTCTCATGTTTCATAGTATTCTCCAGCTTGCTCCTAGCTATGGGCTAAGTATAGAGCATGTTCTCTCCCATTTTTTGTTCTTTTTTTGTAGAGATCTTATATAGATATAATGTTTCGTACTCTTGCTTGTCCCTGTTTATATGCGAGTTTGTCATTTAGGTATCTGGAGCTTAACATGGTGTTGAATCGTTTTCGTTTGATCTCTATTTCAKATTCTACCTGCTCATCCGACCAGTATGGTTTTTGACGATTCTCTTCTCTTTCTTCGCAACCTAGTGCCTCWTWTGCTGCTGCAATTATGCATGATTTTATGCTTCCTCTAACGAGTTATTTGGTACTAGTTATTTGGTACTTTCCTGTTCCAAACTATGAATATTGTATCATTCTTCCRTCACTTTTCTTTTTTAGACATTTTCCTGTTTCTTCTCCTRCTGGTACCCTGTTCTAATAGAAAATACTAATTGTGCCTTAAGCAGGTGATGGCCACTACCACATGAGGCACCTATTTAATCTTTTWCCTAATTTTAATTTCTTTTCTCTTGCCTAGCTCCCTTTTTTGTTTCGTGTCYATCTCTGTGCTGGAARTATCCGTTTAGAACTTTAAGCAGATTTTCTTCGCATGTTTGCCTTAATATCCACGTCCTYTCCAAAAGCTCCATTCATCGCATTAACTTTATCATTTCTAAATGTCTTAAAAATTAAAAGAAGTACTTGTTTTTTGGAAACGCCATGWATAGRGCCCTATGATTGCGCAATTTTTTCCTAATTTAACCGAGTTCGTATCTCTCACGGCTTCGGAGATCCCCATGCAATAAATAATCGTTATCTTGGACACCCTATATAGCAATTTCTCAGATCAGATCAGATAGTGTAATCAAATAATGGAAAAATAACTCAATGCAACCCGAGATAAAATAGTCGATCAAAGCATTATAACCTTTGAAAAAAAACGCGGCACATAGCAGTTTGCGGTTAGACATAGATTTCTTTTTCAATTACTCCTAGACAATTTTGCAAATAACTCAAGACGGAACTTGAAAATTGAATTTACCTGTGGCCGCAATCGTTTGAAGTATTGATGCCGTTCGAAGTCGTGGTAAGAAAAGGTATATTTTCGAACTGTTATTTTGGAATCCGGTGTGTCTTATTAATTGATGAAATGCCTGGCAGAAAACACATTATTATTGCTCATAATTATTGTTTATGTGAAAAGGTACCTACTACTGATTTATGACTCAAAATTATACGAATAAATAAGTTTACTTCGTACACTAATACCAGAAAACCATCTAAAGATACCGTAATGTATA
>NW_026018916.1:13004400-13014640 GCF_020466585.1 Dendroctonus ponderosae | reverse complement strand
ATATTTATTTATATTTATTTAACTTTTCAGGCTTGGCCTGCGTTTTCAGAGAAAATTTGACAAGAACAAAATCTCGTATCATAAGTTTTTCTCAAGGAAAGTTACAGTCAATTCCAGATATATTTTTATCTGAGATATAATAGCACAATTTATTACCCCCATTTTTCTACCCTGGTGACAGTAAACACGCATGTTTCTATTCGCCCATTTTTCACGAAAAACTTAACAAAGTTACCAAATAATTGGGAGTTTTTAGGCCCCTTAATTGCAACACGTTTTACGTTATCCGTTATTCTGAGCTTGCGCATTAGTAAAGAAATAACCGTTTACGTTAATAGAGGATAACGTGTTCCTTTATTTATGTATGAGTAGCGGTAACGTTAAAAAGCAGAACGACGCTGTTGACTTATTTATAATATTATTAATAAAAGAAGCGACTATAATACTGTACCGTGGATGGCCGGGAATCAAACTCTTTCTTCGGCTTCCAACTTTTATTCAACTCGGTATCACTTTAAATACGGAATAGGAACAAACTAACTTCTAAATTACCGTCAACTTCAGAAGCAATAACAATATCAAACGGAAAACTCAGTCTTTCGACTCGCGGGGTTTAACCTCTTCTCCACTCGTCGTTGCTGTCACTTCACTCCCCCCGTCTGGTTCTCACCGTTGCTTATATAGTTTCCTCCAGGTAACCCAGACGAAATTTCCCGCTTGTCAGTGTCATATTTGACAGTAAATGGGGCGGAAATGGGACTCCCATTTACTGAAATACCATGAATTTTGATCCCCAATTCCAACGTGAGTACCCCAGGCTATTTCCGTTACAATACAATAAGAAATGTATTGTAAATCTATATAAGACTTTTTCATTGGTTAATTTACGCCATTATTGCGTGATTACGGATTTTATGTGAAAATTGTTTAGGCAAATTTAAACTTTGGCAACACTACTAACATCCCACTGGCAGGTTCTAACTTTTAACCCATAACCTAACTATTTGATTTTGAATTTTTATTTAATATGTTCGGAATATGTTTGTTCTGAAACATAAATTTGGTAAGGCAATCCCTGGGCTCAATATTTTCTAAATTAAAAATAACTCTTCGGTTTGCAACAACAGGTGGGTCAAAGATATCGAGTAAAATTAAGCCTCTTATTAAATCGTGGTCCACATCTCCCTGGTAATTTCGGTGCAGAAGACAGTTTCAATGTTTTCTTCCATCTTAGCCACTTTTTGTTTAAAACAATACAAACTTAAACTAGCTTTACAACTTTTCTAAACAAAACGGGATAAGAAAACAATAAAGTGAGGTTTATTTTATTACGACTATTTTTATTATTAAGAGTGCAACAAAAGCGGTATCAAAAACTAAAAAACGCACTTAACGTTATTTGCCTGAACACTCTATTTTTTTAACGCTGCGTATGATCACAATAACGTTCAGCGTTTAAGGTCTACGTAATTTTAAGGGGCCTAAAATCTCTCCAATATCATGCAAAGAAATTGTAGCACATATTAATTCATTCACTCATGCACCTACAGCTTCATAATTAGACACTTTATCCATTACATAGCAAATTATTATACCTCATCTTAGTATAAGGTCCACTAGAAGTTTTTCACATAATGGAAACACCAAATGCTACCAACATTTTATTTCAAAAAACTATTCTCATTCAGCTTAGTAAATCTAAATATAGCGATAGATTTTGATATTATGAAGTTTTAAAAAACCTTACATTTTGTTCAGATTGGCACCGCAGTTTCTATTATCCCCATTTAATGGTTTTTCTGAAAATATTCCGGATATTTCTACTGGATCGCGCTGTTTAAATCAACCTGACTAATAACTTAAATTATTGCTTTACAAAAATTGAGAATTCAGCAATGACTAGCAAAGACAATTTAACATCCATGTTTGTGTGGTTTAATCAGTCTAATTTGTTATGACAGGTTGACTGAAATCGACCAGAGTTTAGCCACCAGACATTCAATTATATAGAAACAAACGGTGTGACTCAAATTATTCTTGAGCAACGTCAAAAAAGGTGGCGTCATGTTTCGTTTATTTAACAAAAAATATAGAACTGGAACTCATATTTGCAAATCTGAAACGGTTCTTGGGAGACAAGCTCTAGATGCGCTTGATGTAAAAATACAAAGCCCGACCAAGCCAAGACCAAAATATTCGCAAAGTTTAAATATTTGTTGTGAAAGAATCAACGGTTTAATTGGAACCAAGCCTCCATAGCCAAAATATTCCTAAAGTTTAAAAATTAACTACAAAAGAACCAACAGCTCAATCGATACAAAATCCACCGTACGAGTTGATCACTATGGGACTAAAAGATCTACATGTAAATGGCAACCAAAGGCAAAGTAATGCTAAGCACCTGAAAAGAAAGAAGAAAATATGTTTAGTACAGCAGGAAATATGTACAAAGCCAAACTTATTTGAAAGCAGCAAAGCAAACAGAGAGAAATATAAAGAAACCGTAAAATTAGACTCAGTTCAAGCTAAAAGATTTATAGATTAGAGATCATTTTTACCAGGTTTCTGCAAGCTGGCGGCCCATCCTCCATTTCGTACCCATTAATCCTCAAGAAGTTCTGTACACTTTCACATACTGCCGCACTTGCCACAAGGTCCACAACGATTCTATATTTCCCCTCTAAGAACGCGGTTCACACGACATAAATGATTACCGACCGATTTCGTCCACTTTTGGTAGCAAACGGAACATTTATACACCTTTTCGAGAAACAATGAGACTGAACTACAGAAGAACCATAATTATTTAACCATTTAATTGTTTCGCTTTTTCGATGATTGATGCTTTACTTGGCCGTTGGATTTCCTTTTGTTTATTGTTGATATTTTTGTAGCAAGTGCCTGTTTTTGTGTTGTGTTGCAATATTTCGAAATCAGCCAATCAATCAAAATTTCACGTTCCAACTTAACGAAAGTCTACAACACCTAAACGAAAACCGCTCCAAATGCCCATCTTTCGCTAATTTAATTATAAATTTAGTTAATGCACAACGCCAAAACTAAGATTAATGACGGAATTAATTTTCAGAAAAAAAATAAATAAATGAAGAATAACAAAAAAAACCGCGGAGAAATCACTTAATAATGAAACTGTTGCTCGATTTCTTCCGAGCGACGATAGAAACCAACGGAATTTCAACTAACTAAAAATGTACTTTAGAAGTTCTGATTTCAAGAATGAGTCCGCCACAACCGCAATTTGAGGTGCGGGGGATGAGTTATAACTCACCAACTCACAGAGCGGCATCAACTCAAACGCGCAATTCAACACAGTGTTGCCCTGGCCTGGCACAAACACCTGCAGACGAATGTAATTCATTAAGTATGCAAATTAGTGATTCTAGCTTAACAAGTCACCAAAACTCTGTGGATGCCTTTAAACATATTAGCAACAAAAGTATTACATTTGTCAAAAACCATCAAAAAGTCTTATAAACTACAAACCGTTAAGTTGTGCATAATTCCGATCAAGCGACGCACGTTAATGAAATCAACATACCATTATTGGAAATCATTATACTTAACATCCAAAACCAGATATAAATCTTCCTTATAAGTATGAATGTCAGGTATGAGTGTACTTCAGCAACGAGATCTTAATATGTAGGTAAATAAGAAACTGAATATTTTGTGATGACGTTATTTACCATTTAAATCGTCCACACAATTATTAGACACAAATGCCAATTTAAGACCATTACAGGATAGCTGCTGCTTAGATAATTTAGCTTAGCACTTTAGCTATTACTATAATATTTCGACCTACCGATCGATAATCTCTCATACTTGTACTTGCCAAAAAGTATATTTTAAAATGTGTGTTATGTGATCAACTAAGGGTTTTAGATATTAATTATTTAGTTAAAGAGAAACTTATCACGCTGCGTATTTGGAACTGAACAAAAACACTTGACAAACATGGGGAACAGTTTCAAAGAGCAGTTGTTAAAATTGCTTAGTATCGTTTCTGTGAACAGCAGCACATTAATCAAATTTACTACATCAGATAATTGAATCGCATTGAAAATTCGAGCACCACGCCCATGTCTTTTGAAGCATCCGAACGTACTCTAATAATAATAACGAGCTGAGACAAGGCGCAATTAGCCGATAGCCTCCTCTGTACGACTACCGCGTTCTGGTATCTACCGGGAATGTCAAACACAAATTGGCCGCTAGTTAAATGTATAATACAACCAATTTGTTATTCCTAAGCCCGTTTTTGTTATTCCTCCGACCATCGATATATGTACAGCTGGGTTTTTAACTGGCCTTTACACTCACCAAGGACAAACCAAAAGACAAAAACATTTTTTTTTCGTTTTTTCACCCATTTCATGTCATTTATTAGCAGGTTTAAATGTGTGAAGAGTTCCGCAATATTTTTGCCTTCATTTCGAATATTTCTAATTATAACTAACCACATCCTACATAAGGCATTAACTTATTCATGAGTTGAAAATTATAAACAAATTGCAACAATCATTGGATTAAAAGAGCGAAAAGCGGTCACTAGCTGGTTATGAACACAGCTGCTTTTTTACTAATTGGATTTTTGCCAAATGTTTCAAACCTCTAACAAGATTATTTACAAAAAGTCTCAGATTCCTTTACATTTAAAATTAAATGGACGTGTGAACGCAAAAAATGAATCTTCTTTGACAATTCCAAAAAAGATGTGACAAAGTGTTATGCATCGCAAAAGCAAATTTTGTTAAATACAAAATGTTCTTGCTGAAATAAATATTAGTAGAAGCAACCCTGTCACAATGTACGCTAGGTAAAGCGGGCTACTCACGCGGCAATCTGCAGTAGGGATGGTCGGTATTTATCGGAACCGCTAAAATAACAGTGTTCCAAACGTGTAACCTGAAACCGCAGTTGTGCTAAAAATTGTTGTGTTTAAATATAAATTCAGTCAGAGATAAGATGAAAGTCAATTGAATAATAATAAACGTTGAAAGGTCGACATATTTTCTTTAAATTATTTTTTGGTGGCACCAAAATTACGCTAAAAATTATTTAAACCACGCATTTATGTTTGTTGTTTTTGTGGATTATTTAATGTTATTGTGAAACAAAATGCGAGAGAGTATTTTCTAAACCGGCTGCTATCATAAACGCGCGAAGAACTACAATTAGTAACAAGCATGTGCAAAAAATTTTATTCTTAACTGTTAGTTCATGTTTAAATAAAAATTAGATTTTTAATCATTTTCGCATATAAACCGTATATTTTATTTAATCACCCTAATTTTATTATTATCAGTTTTTTTTGTTCTTTAAGTAGTTACCTCGGACCTATGTTTTGTTTTTGATTTTATAATGTTTTATTTTAGGTTCACCAATGTTCAGAATGATGTTTTTAATAAAGCAAATCATTATATATCATCACTATTTCTACTATCATTATCATTTTGCATTTTTAATGAAAAATTTAGAAAGTAACGTTCCTTTTGGAACCACATTTTGGAACTTATTATCAAGGTGAAACTGAAACGTTGTAACCCCTTGTAGAAAAATAACCGTTTATCACACCTCTAATATGCAGGGTCCAATCTGTACAGAAATCGGTCGTCCGATTTTTTAATACCATTTTTAGCAATAGAAGTTTAAATTATTTATGTTTAGTTAAGACGATCTATTAAAAATCCAGAATTCTGGTATTAGAAAAGCATTTCTGAACCCTTAAAACCAGCGTTAATAACATTTAACCTCTGAAGCTTTACATCATTTATTCAAAATATTTTTACTAAAATCTTTACTGTTTTATCTACGTTTCTAATCGGACAATTTTCTTAACTATTGTGTTTAAAACTAAGTGTTTCAGCAGTACGTAGCACTTATGTAACTAAATGAAATGAAGGCTGCCTTACCCAATAATTTCTTCATTCTGAAAACCTTATCAGCATCTTTCTGAGAACATCTGATAATTGGTTGCGCTTCAAATTATTCACGTGCAGCTAAGTTATTGTTAAGTAATAGATACTCATGCAATTAAATGAAGAATACCGTTACGAAGTTCACTCTCGAAGCGGCTTATTTTTATTTTTTTTGCTGGAATTTTTCGAATGGAATCTTGTAGTACAGATTGAGACATTATTAATATTAAACCATGATACGGATCTACGAGGTCTGGTCAGTTATCAAATCATCAAATTATTACTTGCTCGCTCTGCGCTGATAGGGTGATGTTCCGCTTCTGATAAAAAGAAATATGTTTAGTCATTTGCCAGCGATGGAATGGAAATTAATCTGTTGTTTGTGACATACGCATTTATATATAAATATATCAAACAAAAGAGTTCGCATTTTCTCTCAAATCTCTTAAGTCAAAAAATTCAGAAAAATAAAATGATATTTTAAACACGAAACAAAGACGAGAATAAGAATTTGCGAATTTTTACTTAAAGTTCTAGAATATGCTTGACAAAAAATCTTTTTATTCTCAATTTTTAGTTCTTTGTGACCCTGAATCCACTCTTCAATGGTTGGCTTTTGTTTTGGCATTGTTTAAGTAATTACCACGTACAGCTAATTAAATCCAAGTACAGACGATGCAAACAAACTGGAGACCAGATCACCTCGTCGTAACTAACTAAATAAGTAACAAAAGTCTTGGCATAGCGCAAGGCTAAATTTTGGGGAATTACCTACGTGCGAACGGATTTTTCGGGGAATCACGCGACGCCTTGCAAAGTTGCCAAATTTACTATATATGGACATTTATTCCCGTATAATATTTCGTACTATTTTTAAAATTATTTAAATATGCGGAAAAAAGTTAAAATAAGCACGAACGGACAAAAAAACATGAAAACTTTAAAAAAGCAAAAAAGCATAGTAAAAGCTATCGCACTATACTTAGTTTGGTATAGTTCGTTTAGAAATGAAATAATCTTATGGTTGCTTATAAAATTCCGCAATAAACAAAATGCTTAAAATCCGGTCTTTAGTAATAATATATAGAGTGTTCTATTTAAAATAAGTTTGGCCATCTTGAGGCCAAATTAATTAAGAAGACATTAAGAAGGCCATCTTGAGAATATTTTAGATCGCTTGCTCCGAATCACAATCCTATAAAGAATTACTCACTATTTGAATCCGTCGTTCGACAGATATGTACAACTTTTTAAAATAATTTACAATGCAGGTTATTTTCATAATTAATCTGAGGCTACTGATGTGGGCTATTAAGGTCATGACTTCGTCGATCAACTACAGCTTTATGGAAATTTCAGATGATTAGTTATGCCAGTCGCGACTAAATGGACACAAGAATTTGGTTTTGTAGACTCCAGCTGATGGTCGAATGTATAATATTATTTAAGTGGCATCCTTGGACAAGCAACGGGATTTCTGTCTTAATTAGCTTATTCAAAGACAACAGAAAGATTGGTCAAATAGACTCAACTATCAACATACATATTTCCTATATGTGATAAAGCTTTAAACTTAAACCCATTTTCCGAATCGAAAAATGAATCTAATTGCGGTACTTAATTGAATATTTTATGTAGATACATTTAAATCCATTTAATGGTAATAATACGTATGTGGAATAACGTTTTATGGAAATTCTGCGAGTACTGCTGCTTTTGCCATAGTCTAGAACGTGATATGTTTCAGCTTACGTTGTTTATAACGTCTTTGATTTTAGTTGTGTGCTAAAAGAAGGTGGAAGCGGTTATCATCTTTCACATTATTTGGTCACTGTTTCAATTGGAGGTTAAGTAAAAATAAACCACTACTTGTCCCTGAAACAGGATGGTGGCATTTTCAGAGATCTGCATATTTCTCAATATATTTTCAGCACATAACATTTTATGATTCAAGATCTGTGTTTAGATATACACAGATATGTAATGTCATGAAATAGCTAATTATTTTCAAATAAATGTGAAAACCTCCTTTGGACCAGCCAGTTTGATTAACGCTTTCTAAACTTAAGAGCCACACCTTGAGACTCCTCGTTTAATCCTTAATAGAACCAAGTTTTCTGGACCGAATATCGCGAATAAACTATTGTTGAAAAACACATTGATATGTCGATCATTGAAACGGAGGCTTCGTGTATGTACTTATGTCGATTATTGTATGTTTAATAGTATATTACGGTACAAGTAACGAAAGTCGAAGTTCCACCACTGCTTGAAGTTGAGGCCCGAGGCGAAGCCGAGGGCGTCATGCACGCCTTCGACTTTTGTCGCGTACCGTACACTATTTTTGGTGATCTTCGGTGGAAACCAGCCCCTGAAAAGTATCAGGTTTTGAAAAAAACTTTGAGTGCTCTCAAAACAGTCAGCTGGCAGTCAGTGACAAAGTCCACGGGATTCCACACGGGATGAAGAAAATTTTTAATGGGTAAAAGTGGTGCTTTTGCCATCGCTTTTACGGGGCAAAAGTACGTACTTTCTAGCAGGGGATTAAGAACAATAGTTTTTACGTACCCTTATAATACAACATTTTTTTAAATTTCAGCCTGGAAACTATTTTGCCAAGAACTGTAACTACATACTTCTTCTACAATTTCTTTTTATGCTTCTTCTTCTTCTTCTTCCTCGTATTTTAAGCCTTAAGCTTGTATTTTCCAACCTAATTTTCATGCTTTGGGAGGTCTGCCCAGTGGTCGGCGTGTCTGTGGAAACCCGTCTCGAGCAAGTTTTGCGACCCTATGCCCTTCTACAATTTGACTTCCGAAATGATCAGTTTCAGCTTATATTTTTCCAAATAGAACCGCATTATTCCATACAATACCAATCCTCACGTGACACTGACTTTAAAACTTAAACGACACTTTGTGACACTTATTCATTTTGAAGGAAATTGAAATGATTGTCTGCCAAAACTGATGTGCAAAAGTACAGAATCTTGGGCATTAACAGGCAGTCCTAGAGCCCGTTTCGAACCTATCAGTTTTCGTTAGCTGGATTTAGTTCGCAACGACATATCCAAAATATGTGCCATAAGGGCAAAACAACGCGGAAAGGAACTACTGCAGTTGCCTTATATTTAACTCTTATATCTCTGAATAAAATAGGCGAAGTACAAGTTCAATATTAAGCTTTTTGATGAAGAATAAAAGAACCGATAATCCAACCCTTGAACACACCTGCCCACATTAAACCAAAATCTGTTTAGAATTCCGCAATTGATGGTGGGTTTATACCCGAGAATAAGGAATAACGCTTAACGATTAAGGCGTATCTTAAAAGTTCGTTGCGCATCAGTCCATAGAGGTGTTTATAAACCGAATAGTGCCTAACGCTTAAAGAATAAGGCATAAGAAAGTTGCCAACTTTTAACTTTTATCTTATGCGTTAGGCGTTATTCTCATGAGGCATGCGCAGTTTGTAAGATAAATGGTATTTCAATATCCCACGTGACCGCCAAACATCGTATTTACATTTTGTTGTGAGGTTAGAAAAGCATATTATTAATCCAAAAAGAACTACCACTTCTTCAGTGGACAAATCCATTTTCATGTACAATATTTATGTGAAATTAAGCTTTTATTGGTATATTACCGCGATATTGTTGACATAAACACACACAACCCTATTGTTTCTTAAGCCTATGCTTCCATTTGATTGACTATACATAAAATAATATTGTTCCTTATTCTGCTTTATAAACACCCCATTAGGAGTTATTTCTTAAGCGTTATTCTTATGCCTTAAGCCTTATCCTTATCCTCGTGTATAAACCCATCACGAATGAGGATTACAATGTAGCCAAGTTGTCGTACCTACTTAAAATCATTATTAATTACGTCCAAAATAGCATTATTGCCTCGATTGTCTAATTAGTTGCATTTTTCAAACAACCATCATGAAGAGTTTTCAAGAAACTGCATTCTACTTTGAAAATCGCTTGGTATAAGATTTTTGCACGAGAACTTTGCTCGTCTATGCGGTTTGATTTTATACTTTCTCGAAAAACTCCTAACGTGATATCCCGGCACATTTCTTCATAACGAACACTTTAGTGTTTACGTTTTGAAATTATCTTCAACAGTTGGTAATAGGGCTATGTCTTCTCGGGTCCTATATCTATTTGATTCATAAATATAATATTTTTCTTGTCAAAATGTTCACAATTTATTTGGTTCTTCCGCAATATTGAATGCAAATTCTTGAAAGGTTGTCTCCTTTCCGGATACCGTCGATGGTACAAATTG
>NW_026018916.1:12969055-13003993 GCF_020466585.1 Dendroctonus ponderosae | reverse complement strand
ATAAAGGAGTTGTCGGTGATTTTATAGACCAGGTGAATCGTGTGGGTCGTGCGTTACGTGCATACACAAACAGGCACAGGTTAAATCCTAACGGTGGAACTAAATAAATCTTTAACTGTGCATACAAATAATAACTTTATATTATTATTTTAATGTATTTAATTGATGTGAAATTGCAGCTATTACTTTATTCCGCCATGACTGAAAACATTGTTTGAGCGGTTACTTGATTTTATTGCTTGATGGTGAATTAATGCGAGAAGCTTGAAAGCAATTTGATTCAGTAACTTGAACTGAAAATGAAACTCGAAATTATTAATCTTCGCCCAGCAGTGACTTTACTAAGTGTGGTAACTGACTAATATCCAGGGTGATTACAATTTGCGTCTTTCGTCTGGATGTGTTGTTTGAAGATATTTAGAGAGATGAAACAGCGTTGAAGTTTTGAATTTAAAATTCCAATAGATTTATTTTTTCAAAAATAAAATACAGGGTGATTTAAAATTGGCATCATTCCTCTGGAGGTGTTGTCTGGGAGTGTCTTGGGAGTACAGAACAAATAAGAACAAAAATTAAATGTTATAAAAAACTCAGATATTTGCAAAAAACTGGTTCGGAAGGATGGCATCAAAGTTCTTCAAGGTAATCTGCCTAACTAACATTGCGCAAATACCTGTTCCTTCGTAATTATTAAAAACTCCGGCAACCATGGATAAACATGAAGCCAAGAAACTAAAAGAGACAATATGATGCGTTGAGGTTAGGATAACGGTGTCACCTTGCGGTCAGTGCTGCGAGAAAACAGCCCCCCGACTGCTGCCATCTTTTTAAAAACGGGCACCTTCCATAAAATACGAAATTTTCTCATAAGATGAGAAGCATAGGACAAATACTATGAACAAAAATTTACTACGAATAATTACTGCTCGTATAAACCTCTTTTTTTCGGGCGTTATTATGAGAACAACCTATTAATAGTCCTAATTACGTATTTTGATTGAGTCACGTCTTTTTTCAGTTAGTCGCTGTACTCGTATATTAGAAAAAAATCAACGCAAAAATTTCATATAATTTGTTATTTAATGCATTCTATATCTAGTTTATTACTCATGTAATAAAAAATTGATTTAGCGCTATTGTGTTTGGATTATTCAATAATTGAGAAAAACGAGCAGGTTAACATGAAAAAAACGCAATAGATACAGATGCCTCCTATTACTTACTAGCATTAAAGGTTAGTGGCTGATAGATGGGTTCCGTACATCATTTCCGCGTTGATGGTTCTGCCGTAATACCTTCTGGTAGCAATTTTACGTAAAAGGCATTTTCTATTACGAATTGATAGCCCAAGGTTGCTATGAGCACCTATAAATGAGACTGAATGAAAAAGCGAAACGATTGATGCAAGGAAATTGTGACGGGTCGTTTGCTATCGGAATGCGTTTAATTACCTTAGGGACAGGCATCTTATTAGTAAAATCACCTTCTTATTTTCTCTTTGTTCTGCGGTATGAATAGTTGAAATAACCGAGCCAGTCAACAGCGAAGATTAATCGACTTTTCTACCACTTTCAACCAGTGCGGAGAAATATGTTTTTTTTGCGAAACAGAAGATTTAGCGTATACCTACATACATATCGACCTATAACGGGCGATGCTGTGCATGTCCAGCACAATAAATTTAAAACATTTGGTTTTTGTTTAATATACAGGGTGGTTCAAAATTGGCGTCATTCCTCGTAAGGGTGTATAGGGGCCCACTTAGAGACTACGAGAAAAATATTGACATTTTTTTAGATATATCACTCATTTGCCCGAACAAGATGGCAGCACTCGGGGGGCTGTTTTGTCTCAGCACTGACTGCAAGGTGACATCGTTATCCTAACCTCAACGCATGTTACCGTCTCTTTTATTTTCTTTGCTTCATGTTCATCCATGGTAACCGGAGTTTTTAATAATTACGAAGATTCTGATCTAGTTTTTTGCAAATATCTGAGTTTTTAATAACATTAATTTTTTTTACTACATTTTCTGTACTCTCAAGACACCCCCAGACAACACCTCCAGAGAAATGAAGCCAATTTTGAACCATCCAGTATAAATATTAAATACCTCGCTATTTTCTAAACTAGGAGTAAACAATTATTAATTTTGCAAACGTCAAATTTAACGCGTTAAAAGTTTCAATTTCCAAAAGAATGAAAAATAAAGCTGCTTCACATAAATTTGAGTGCCAAAAAGATAGAAATCGAACTATTGACCCTCCTGTACGAGCCGTAGTTTTGAAAGGAAATGGACTGAACATTATAAATGACGCTTTACATGCAGACATAGGTACTTAGTACATCTAAAACGCCTGCCGTAAATTTATTATATGAAGAGGAGAAATTGTTCGAACAGGAACAAATAGAAGATGTTACTGTTTGTTTGAAAACACATGTGAGGTTTCAAGACAGCTAAGCCGAAAAAGAATCTGTTTCCCAATTATGGGTTTGTGTTGAATTTTAAATTTGATGATGGCGCTGTTGTCTCGCCGAAACGTTTTATGAAATAAACGATATGAGCATTTTTATTGTTGAGAAATTGAAATTCAGTAGCCGGAAGATATCAAGTCAAACAAGCTCTATTTAGCATTTCAATCAAACAAGCTTTATTATTTTACATTTCATCTGTGATGGATTTTATATCATGTAATATCATCATTTATAAAGACGCTTATGGTCATATAACTAACGTAGGAATTCTATCCGACGTACCGTTTGACGTTACAGCAAGTAAAGCCACGTTCTGGCTTGACGTCCTTCTTAAAGCAAAGATGGTAACTTTCGATCCCTTTTTTGACACTTTTTTTCTCAAAATTTGTTATTGGCCTTCTTCTAAACGACCCGCTCGTTAATGTTTGAAGAAGTTTCAGCCAAAAAAAAATATGTGCAAAGACCCTATTCATTGGCCAGCTCGGTCTCCCGATTTGACCCCACTTGACTTTTTTCTGTCGGGCAAACAGCATTTTTAATATGATTAAAAATGCCGTTTAAAAAAATAGTACACAAAATATTGAGTTCCAAGATAGAATAAGTCACGAAATTGGAATACCTGATTCCTCGGAATATAATTATAAACTGATTAGAAAATTTAGTTCAGCGACTTCATTACTGTCAAGAGGTGAACGGCGCGCACCTTGATCGCTTTTTGAAATAAAATTTTAAATTAATCCTGGGAATCAGGATCATTATCTTCTTTATGACTTCTGTCTATTTTTCTTTTACCATTCCTGTTGCAAAACTGCTAAACTAAAAATCGTATAATTTATTTGAAAATCTTAGGAAACGAAGTAAAACAGACAAGTAAGGAAATTAATAGGGTCACAGAATTTGAAAAATTACGTTTTTAACAATGTCATAAACTTAAGGAAACATCAAAAAGAACTTTTTTCATAGTTTGCTTTTTTGCAGGTGCCTTAACCAAATCTCAGTTCCCAGTGTTCACCATTTACGCCCAGAAGAGCTGTTTGGGTGTGAAGCCGTGCGAAAGAGCATGGTGCATTGATCGAGTACAAAACTACCGACTAACTAATTACGTCAAAAGTCAACAAATCGTCGGTTCGAGACAGGAGTGCTTAGAACTTTGCTTAGGAGAAACGGAATATGCGTGCAGGTAAGATCTAAGAAAATATTGATTTGGCCGCATTTCACTGATGAAAGTCGAAGCAGTTTTCTCACAAACAGAATATTTTTACTTACCGAGTTGTAGAATCGTGATCACTTCAATCTAGATGCACTTACCTGCAAAAAAAATGCATATTATTAAAAAATTAAATAAAAAATATTAACTCATTTTTCGTTAAAAAAGCATGTCCTGCCATGTAATGATTGCAATTATGCCAAATTATGTTATGAACATCGTACATAAAAAATATATCAAAATGACAACCTCAATCTGAACTTTTCTAAGTTTCATTTTGGTACAAGTACGTATAAGTTACATCTCATTTTGGCAACCAATTTAGTATAACGCAAAAACACTCTGCATTGCTAGATTATAGTGCGGCACATGAACAAAAATACTTATGTTTTTCCTAACGAGCACATTATTACTTTGGTACCCATCTATAGAATTTCACGAAATTAGTCAAAAATTACATTAAACAATTGAATGGAACGCAATATCCTAAGGCCCGGTTCCACCATCTCCGATTAAAATGTTAATCATTGATTAACACTATTTAATCAACACTTTGCGTTCCACCATAATTTTAACCACGATTAAGGACACCCAATCAGTGGTTAACTTAATCGCCTAAAATGGCTGATTATCGACGATAATCACGATTAGTGTAGTATTATAACCTCAAACAATTTTAAGTAAACACATGTTAGATTTGTTTTGTGACGATGCTTTATCACCGTCTGATGAAGATAATGCCATTCAGGTTGTTAGAGACCCCGAATATTTAATCCGCGAGTCAATTATTTTGAAATCATGGACACCTTGAGTTTTTTTAGTCTATTTTGCTTATCGAAAAACCGTGTCCAAACATAACTGCTGGAAATAGAAGTAGACATGCAACATACTACAGACAGTTATGATAAATGAATAATAGTAAAATTGCCACATGTTCATTAAATGGATTTTTTAGAAGCAACACTATTCAACCCACTACACAACTTTTACTTGTGTTGAGGTATTATGCAACTGTATAGCATCTTATTGCTGCTTGAGACTTTTTTGGAGAAATTAGTGCAGCACAAGTAATTTTTTATGCATTAGCTCGTTATCCCAAACTTATCTCAGTGTTGGATTGTACTCATATTAAAGTACAATCCTTTGGGGGAGACAACACAGAAGTATTTTGTAATAGAAAAGGACATTTCTCTATCAATGTTCAAACGACATGTGATTACTATTTTGAGAGAAAATGATTCCAGTTGATCTGTCAGTTGTTTGAACCAATCAGAACCGTAAATTCAAAGAAAATACGCTCTTACCCGATGAGACTGATGATTATCTAACCAGAGTTCAAATGTTTGTTGTGGAACGCATGACAATTTAATCATGCTTAAAGTGGTGATTAAAAAATGATTGTGATTAGTTAACGAAGAATTTAATCACTCTTGGTGGAACCGGGCCTTAGAATGAAAAACGAATTTAATTTTCGATCGCCGTGTTGTCTGAATATCTAATAATATAAAAATTATATTCTATTATTTACTATTTAACTTAATTTTTGAGTCCTTGGTTTTAAGTCATATTCAATCTATTATCCACTTAGGTAGTTAGAAGTGAAAAGTATTTAATATTTAAAAAAACTTGAAATTTTAGCAAAAAAAGGTTTTTGTCTGGAATTAAATTGGCTTCAATTTTGTATACTAATATACAGGGCGTTTCATGTAAAAATAAGTGTTTTCACTATCTTTACTATACGATGTTCGATTGATTTTTTTGTATGACCATCGGCTTAAAACTCTTTGCAACTTAATTTAAACCAACAGTTTAAGATTTATCGGACATTTGTTTGCTCTAATTTGTAACTAACTTTTGGATTTATAATTTCTTCTATTTTTATGTATGGTCGCACCATCTAGCTTAAAACACGTTGTTTAGTTATCTGGTTCAGTACCATAAACCAATCTTTGCTCCACTTACAGTAAACCTATTTAAACAAAAGTGGTGGTCCTTCAAACCTCAATCTATCCACCAACGCTCTATCTACGCTAATAACAAAGTCACTAGCGCTGCGCACTTAATTTGGTACACCCTGGTCCCGTTTTCAATTTCAGACATCACCACTATTTTTTGTATTCCCCAAATGGGAAGCGCAAAGCAAATGGGACGTATTTATGAACACTTTTAAAGTGCTCATGGCCATTCTGCATGTATGTCGTTTGCACCTACAGAGCTAGAGATTTAAAAGGTCTTACACTAAACTAGATTATAATTCTTGCAATCACCCTTATTAGGAATGTACGCGTCTATTTGCTTTCTGAGTACTGCTATCGGGGCAATCCGTGGGATGTACGACTACTCGTAGTTACTTACTGTCCACAGTGGCAAAAGTACTACGACTGTTTGTTACATTGTTTAAATAGTTTCAGTTCAGTTTCAAGCTTCCACAATTACGTTAGACCCCAAATATTTCAGAATATGTAGTAAGTAGTAACACAATTATCAAAGAAATGAAAGATGCATCTAGACGACGTTGTTATAAAGGGTTAAGTTCCAAGTCAACCATTAGCGAGAGCTGGCGTTGCAAAGAAACGGAATAAGGAGGGTTTTACTACTTTTCCTAGAATATAGACATGAAGGTAATAAGGAAAAACTTCTAATATGTTGGCAAAAATTCCTTTTAAATGTTTACAATTTCACAATAAATTTACAGGTGCTTAAGCCGACAATAAATTGTACAATTCATTTTCGATAATTACACCCGATACTTCCTGTGTGCAATGCATTGGTATATAATCGATCGACTAAATTTATTCAACTTATAGTTGCCACATTTTTCGGTCAACTGACTGCAAAAAGAGGCTTTTTTCGGGTGCAGCCGGAAATGAGCCGCTATGCCGCGGTATCGTTTCTATCGGCACCAAGGGCGGATCCAGGGGGGGTCGTGGGGTCATGACCCCCCTCTTGTGCTGCATTTATATCGACAACAAATTGATCGGCACTATCAAAGAGTTCGCAGAAAATGTTTCTATCTAGTATCTACATCAAATGTCCGATCTTTTCATTTCAGGATCTAACATGGATGTTTTATCGATGTCCCAAATTTCAAACATCGACGGTAAAAATATCGAACATCGAACGAATTACATCGATGTGTGCGAAACATCTTCCATCTACCATTCCTAATATATATATTGATCAGTTTCTCCATAAATAATAAATTTAAATAATCTTTGTTTGTATAATTTAACTGTCTGAGCATGATTATTAATTATTTTCACAACGTATCTGATAGCTGTCAGCACTCCTTTGGCATTTGATTGTATTAAAAATGGCCACTTGCGTCATGGCAACTAAAAGTATGGGGTGGAGGAGAGGATTTAAAATAAGATGCGGCAAAATAGCCATATGAAAACATTAAATTGACTTCAATTAAATTAATTTCAAAATGAGTAAATTAAGTAAGTATAATGAAATAAGTGTAAACAATTTTCGCTTGTATAGTTTAGGCGCCTTGGCATGATTATTAATTCTTTTCAAAACGTAACTGACAGCTGTCAGCATTACTTTGGCATTTCATTGTTTTAAAAATGGCTACTTTTGTCATGGCAGCTAACAATGACAGGATTTAAAATGAAATGCGGCAAAATACCATATGAAAACATTAAATTGACATTTTTTCGAAAACTAAATTCTTTTAAAATAGACAACTTTACACAAACGTACCTTTATTTTTAATACTGAATAAGATTAAGTTATCAAAAATTGGGGTTTTCCATGTGAAAAAAATGATTTAGGACGGTTTTCTCCACGTCATTTTGAAACTTATTTGATTAACACTTTGTATTAATAGTTATCAGATTGTTGTCAAAATTCCATTAAAGTAAGTCCTTTTCAACAAGAAATGCGACTCAATTTAAGGAGCACTTATTCCCTTATTTGCAAAATGAATAATAATTCGAGGTGCCTTAAGGATATTAAAGAAGAAATATATTTAGGATTTGGTTGGATTTTAATTTGGAGAATTAAAAAATGTAATAATATACAGGGTGGTTTACGGTCGATGGCGTATTAGACGTTTAAGGACAATGCGATGCCCGATCTATCTGCAAATTTGTACAACGAAGTCATCGGATATGAGCTATCGGCCTAAAATAAATTTTCTGCAATGCGAGGGTGCCGCTTATACCGGAAAGTACATACAACTTTGATTTTTTAAATGAGAGACCCTGTATATTATTGCACGGTTGGATTGGCTATATAGATATGATTATTTTTGCATAACGATTCCCATATCTATCTAAAGCGGTTTCCAAAATATTAAATAATTTTCTCAATTTTATTTAATATCAATCTAACGTTCTATAACTATCCATCATTTGGAACCAGAAATCACACGCTCAAGTGTTTCGATTCTGCTTTGAAACACCTTGTTTAACTTTAACATATTAGATCGATTTCACCTCTTAATTCTGCACGTACTCGCTCGAGCTTGTCGCAGTTTAACTGCCTTCTTATTTAATCAGTTGTTATGATGTAATGAAAAAACATTGGTAGTGAAATGGTCGAGTTCACTTTCGCTTTAGGTTATTGAACTTGACCTTCCTGCTCCAAATCAGTGAGATTTTACACTTGCTGGTTTTGTAAAACAACTTTCATTTGGACTCGCTTCAGAATATCTGCGACTGAATGAATCTTCGGGCAACCATTGGTCCGAACAGTTTTAAGAATCGCGTCTCCATGTTTGGAAGAAAAACACATACGACATTCAAATTAAAAGTAATTGAAATAGTAAATAGTGATAAATATGTTGAACGCACAAGTGCAAAACTGCCCGTAATGTCAGACTATGAAGACTTTTACAGCCAGTCAAATCACATATAGAAATGTTTTTCGGGCTTTGAAGCCGTGGTCCATGGGAATTTCTTCCTGACGTTTCGTCCACAACTGCGGCGGACATTATCAAAGACGATGGGGCAAAGTGATCTCCCGTGCTTTCCGACTAAGACTGGTTCAACTACTGGACCTCATGCGTATCTCTCATCATGCGTATCTCATCAAATATTTCGGAAACGAGTGATCCGAGGGAAAAAATTTTCAAATAAGAAGTTAATATCTGGGAGGGGAAAGTTTATTCGTGTCAGAAAAACAACGCCTACTTCGACCTTGTAGGCTAGGCAGGGTTCAACTTGAGAATTTCAAATGGTAACCACAACATTTTATTAGACATTCGAATAGTACGTCAAAAACTGGGAATAATTTGTCTAAAACATTTTCTTCGATTTTGACAGGTGGCGCTGTAATCCATCAATTATCAATTTTTTCGCTTTAGATCTGCTGAACTATTATTTTATTGAAACGCTTAAAATTTTAGTGTGACCAATAGCAGTGACCAATCAACAAAACAAATAGATGTTTTGTTGATTTGGAGGTACATAATTGATTTCCATCATCAAACAATTTTCGGACTGAATATTCCTCTGACATTAATAGATGCTATTGGTCACACTAAAATTTTCAGCGTTTCAATTAAATAATAGATTGTTTAGCAGATCTAAAGCAAAAGAAATGATAATTTATGAATTGTAGCGCCACTTGTCAAAATAGAAGAAAATGTTTGGGATAGATTATTCCCAGTTTTTGACGTACTATTTGAATCTTCAATAAAATGTTGTGGTTACCATTTGCAATTCTCAAGTTGGCCCCTGCTTAGCCTACAAGGTCGAAGTAGGCGTTGTTTTTCTGACACGAATAAACTTCCCCCTCCCAGATATTAACTTCTTATTTGAAACGTTTTTTCCTCGGATCATAAAAAAACACCCTGTGTATACATATAATCTACATATCTTAAAGATAGTAAATAATCCTTTTACGTTTTACTGTCTCATTATATTCTCGCAAAATTCTAAACTTCGACCAAAGATAATGCCAGAAGCTCTAGCATAAAATTTATTTTTCTTTTTTAAGCAGAGTACAGTACTTTTGCCACGTACAAATTACATTCATCAACATATTCAGCCTATCTCCGTCCATCTCTGGACATAGGCCGCTTCTGTGGGGCATCTGACTCGTCCAATCGGTCCTTCCACCTCATTCTTGGTCGTCGGGTTCGCTTTAGTTGTTCTGGGCTTCCTGGACGATTTCTTTGCATCTGTCCTCATCAAATGACCAGTACATTTCCATTTTAGCATCGTCACCCGTTCTGCGTTGTGCGTTAATTCGTTTGTTTTCGGTCTTGTTTGATAGCATTATCCTCTTTGAGCTGAGCTTGAGATTTTTCTTTGGGCAATCCTTAAACGGTCCATGGTCCCGTCATTAAGGATCCATGTTTCTAAGACTATTGGTCATCTGGTCAAGACTATTGGTCAAAAACTTGTGTTCTAAGGTATTGTGGAAATTCGGAATTAAAGACATCACTAAGTTTTTCATATGCTGACCATTCAAGCTGAGTTCTTCTAGAGATCTCCGCTCTGATGTTTGTTTCACCATATTGCCTTATTGACAGATTATTGTACAGATTGCAAAGCCCGCGTTTCTCGATTTTTGGATATTAATTAATACGCTTCATAAGTTTTTGTAGATTGTGAATAGTGTGGGACACTCATCATTTGCTACTCTACTAGAAGCGTTTCATAGCAAGTAGCACGTACATACAGGTATAATATTACTTAGGTGAATCGGGGAACAAATTGGAAGAATGTGTAATTATATTGTACCATCATCATTCTCCAGTCACTTGCATCCACTGTCAAACATACGCCTCCTCGAGTTTCTTCTAAGTTTATCGTTCCCGTGCAGCTGCAGTCCAGTTGGTGTTGATCTTTCTAAATCATCTATCCATTGCATCTATCCATTCCCGAAGTTTTCTCGTCCATCTCCGATCTGTTTGTAGGGATATATGACCGGCTCACCACCATTTCGACTTTGAGATATTTTCATGTATGTCTTCTACCTTTGTTCTTCTACGAATCTTCTCATTCATTACTCTGTCTGTGAGTGATATATCCAGCAGAGATGTTTCCATATTCCTTGTGCGACACTCAATTTCCTTGCTGAAGCCTTCGTGTCCCTGATAGGTATACTTTTCCACATATTCCACTTGCGCTCCTCCTATACATATATTTCCTGTTGGTACTAAGTTTGTCATTGCCTCAGTGTTCGTAGAGTTTGTGTTTGGACCAACCGATTCCATTTTGTTCTGGAGTTGTTGCAGCATACCTCGTGCTTTACCTATCATCATCCATAATCAACACTGTATCATCGGAAATTATTCAGTTGTTCTCCAACTAAAGTACTCCAAGTTGTATATATTGTACCATTGAGCAGATATAGATGAATATATGATATGAATGATATAAATAGAAATGAGTTTTCGTATTTATCTGCAGATTTAATCCATGTATTTTTTTGTTTATGATACCTTTAGACTGTAATGAGATTCTCGGACTTAAAGCGGAAAGCACTGGTTCAACTACTTAAAGTGAACCAGTAACTTCTTATAATCACATTTCACCATTTTTGAGAATTATAACTTATAATGATTTGTAATTACCTATCGCAAATATTCATTGGACCAAAGATGCATCTCATTATGTAAGTTAACGGTCTCGTGTTGATGGAGGCCGATTAGATGGTTGAACTATTTTTCTGATCATAGGTGTTAGATTGAAGTGCACTGGAGGCCGTGTCTCGCGGACATACACATATTATACAGGGTGATTTAAAATTGGCATCATTCCTTTTAAGGGGTAATAGGGGATCACTTGGAACATTTTTCAATATTTTTTGAATTTCAACTTTGGTATCTTGTGTTTGCTCTTCTCTACTGCTTTTTGCATAAGATCTGTGCTGCGTTTTCTTATCTCACCCCTTTTTTTAAGTATTTAATAACAATTAATTTTTATTATTATTTTATTTCTCAGTATTTTTTCCATTTTTCCTGTTCTCCTAAAACAACCCCAGAGGGGCGAAACAAATTTAGAATCACCCTGTAGTTGCAATTTTGACCAATAAATAATTAAATTGGTGTCTAGATTTAAGGCAACAAATTCGAAGTCAAAAATTGGAAAACTATTGAGAATGAACTGCTAGTAAACAAATATAACATTCCAATCGGCAAGGTGAGCCAGAAAATATTAATGTCCAAATTGGTTAAATAATTACTGTAGAATTATAACTGGAATAACGGAAACATTAACAGTACCAGCTTGAATGTACATACTTACATATGAATATTTATTTCACGAATATAATTCATTGTTTAACCCAATTGACCCTTTACAGATCAAATCGCGCGAACATTATTATATACGTGAATACCTCAATAAGCAGCACTAACATCTGTAATTGATATACCTTAATATAGAAAGTAAATAAAGTAAGGAACTGCTCATATAAAGCCTATCAACGATATAATCTGTTGATCATAACGAAGTAAACCATATTTTAGATATGCCTAAATCTGATGATAAATATCAGTACCGTTTAACGCAATGTAACACCGTTAATTATGGTGAGATGAAAAAGACTAGGTTTGACTTAAAAATGTTTTTAATGAGGTATCGAAATAGTTTACGCTGTTATGATACTTAATAAACTTCTTCTTAGTTAGTAGTTAGTAGAATAAGTTCTTAAATTTATTCTGCGTGAATGGTTTCTGTTGAAAATCGATCCAACGAAAATGAAAATGGTTAAGTCGAGCGGCCTCGTAAAGAACGAAATAAATTATATTCTTGTAAATAACAAATATATAGTTACAGACGTTTCTGACCTCAAGACATTTAACACCGGACGCAATCATCGACTTGTACGAGTTGTAAAGGCGTCTTTAAGATGTCTAATTCAAATATTTGAGACACCTTAAAGACGTCTGTATATGTCTTGAAGACGTCTTTAAAACGTCTGTTGTTACAAATATGGACTATATTATAAAAACGGCAACAATGTTTTTCTAAGTAATCTGCTTAATTAACTATTACTATTTAAATTAACATTACGTAAATAACTGTTGATTAGTAATTATTTAAAACTCGGAAAACAGAGAAAGTGGCAATAAGATAGACAAGGATAAACGATGAATTCAACAGGATTCGTTGAATGACGAAACCTATTTCGAATCGCATACCTTCCAATTTGTTTAGAAATTACAAAAACATACATTTCAGTCTGTCAAACAAGTGCCTGTGTTATACACTTCTCGAGCAGCTTGCTTCTCGTATTCGGTTAATAAACTCCTGCTCAGTTTATACCGGTGTTCAGTAATCCATTGGTTTAATGTGATCTTACATACGTGGTAGGAATGTAGCCGGTATTTATTTGGTGCCTGACAAAGTTTCAGTTGTGCAATGTTGTTATTAACAATATAAATACACGTCGTCCAAGAAACTTGTTAATAAAACATTTTAAATCACCCTGTATACTAAACTCTAAAGTACAACCATACCAAATGATAACACTGAGTTGATTATAAGAAGGAACGTGAACTCCGAAGAAATTCCAGATGTAAGTATAGAAGAAATAAGCGCAGCATTAAAACATACGAAAAAGAGAAGACCGTCTTGGCATAAAATTTCTAATATATCAAAAACGGCTAGACTTACGTATAGGTATATACGTTATACATGAAATATATTTAGAATTTGGAGTAGAATTCGCGCACCTGTTCACGACCTGGCACTACTTTTGTTTCCAAAACATCGCATTTTTCGTCATGAGAGAACCGCATTTTCAAACAATTGAGCGCAGTGAAAACAAAAAGAAATGTCAAACTGATTACGTAAATTTGACATTTTTGACATTTCGTTACTCTGAGTTTGCCAGATTATTAATTAATGACGGAACTAGGTTAATGGGTCACAAAATAAGTTTTAATCTGACTGTTCACTTCATAAAAGCCGTAAAAGCTAACAAGACATGGCCATCAAGAAAAAATTGACCTTGGTCATAAGATAAATTTCATCAAATAACATAGTACCCCCATCTATCGATTCCACTGGCCGATAATTACGATCAGTCACGTACCTTAATTATATTAGCCGTCATATAGAAGTTCCAGACCTCGAGGCTGCTTTTCTAGCCTATAATTCTGTCAGACCCGAGAACTGCCAACAGATATCCGGCAGCTCTTCAAGAGCATTATCTTTTTCTAATAAGTATGTCGTGGAAGACACTTTTAATTCGGATCCCGGTCAATCTCAGCACATTTTGCAAATGTCATCTTGATAATTACACCGTATTTGAGGCCTCAATAGAGAAAACTAGTAAAACGGAAAGCAGGAAAGATTTTTTAGCAGCGGTATTGTTGCTTTCATAGCAATAATAATTCTTATTGTTTTGATTCTGTTCGCAAATGCACCCAACTAATTGCCCTGCCGTTAAAATTGCCCAAACCAGAAACTTAGGGATTAGCGTTTTTCAGTTCAAAGCAGGCTTTTAGGTTCCTATGAAAAATCAGGTAATGTATGTTGTTAATCCGGCATTAGACGCTACGAATGTTTTATTGACAGTTATTGACGGCACTAAGAAGGAAGAAGATAATTAATAGGCCAAGCTTCAGAACATTTTTACTTACATTACTTTACTTTTATACAAAAATACGCAATTTTTGCCTTTTTGGGTTATAAATTAGAAAAAAGTTTGAAACTAAGGAGCAATCGGAATGCCCCGCGCTGGCAGTTGAGTGATGGAGGGAAGCAGCAGCGGCGCGGAGATATACAGAGTGTTCCGAAATTAGGTGGCCAAACTGAAACAGCCAAATCTGCTCTCAAAAAGAATATTAATTTTTCAAATTAACATGTATGAAAAAATACTCTCTAACGGGGCTACGCTTTCTTGAAGAGGGGTTTTTTGCAAAGTAGGTCTAAACGGTTGAACTTCATAACGCAAATTTTAGGAACTTTAGTAATTTTGATATGCTGAATCTAGATCTGAAATTCAAACTGTCGGAATTTCATCATGATTTCAATCATGATTTAGGGGGGGGGGAAGTACAAAAAAGCTCTAACTTTTTTATGAGACCATAAATTAACCTTGTTTTTACAAATTGTGGAAACCTGAAGTATTTTACGCAGAAAAGGTACTATAAATGTACTTCGCTCAGACGCACCATCTTCCAACTAAATGACTTTAAAAGTATTACTGCTATCCATACACATTTTATATTTTAAGTTAATATTATCGGTGCTAATTTACTGAAGTAAATGTTCGAACATATTTTCATTTTCTTGAATGCACACTCTAGGCCCTTTCTTACTTCGCTATCGACTTCTGTGGCATAAATAATATTGGACATATTACCCTACATATAAAAATCCAAAGGATTTAGATCAGGTGATTGAGCTGGCCAGTTTACTGGGCCACCTCGACCTATCCACCTGCTTGGAAAATGTTGGTTTAGCCAATTCCTCACAGATTCGCCAAAGTGGGCTGGCGCCCCATCATCAGCTGGAAGAACATTTCTAACCGAGTGCTTATAGGAGGATTGTCTAGCAATTCTTGCAGATCTTGTTGTAGAAAATTTAAATAATCATGGGTATTTAACATATTTGGTAAAATAATCGGCCCTGTCAAGAAATCCCCTATGATACCTGCCGATACATAGAATGAGAACCTATGTTGGAAGTTTGCCTTTCGTAAAAACTCTCGGATTCTCGATGATCCAAAAATGAGTATTATGACTACTGAATGCTTTGTCTATTAAAAATACTTTTCACTTCAATATTACTTTTTTGAAAATGAGGCTGGTCAAGCAGTAACTGTTACTGATGCTCGTAATCGAGACATGCTGACACACTTCTTGCTGCCTCAGTTGGATGATATTGATATAGACGACATGTGGTTTCAACAAGATGGTGCCACATGCCGTACAGCCCGTGAAACCATTCAATTACTGCATGAGACATTCCTATTCGCGTATTCTCGCGTTTCGGTGATCAAAAAGTATATGTCAAAAGCCCACAATTCAGCCACATTTCTTTAAAAAGGTCATTGATAATTTAGTTATTATTATTATTTATCGTTGATAGTCTTTACTCTTCGTGATTTCGTGAGAATCCAAATACTACAGATTCAACGTCAGTTCTGTGCCAATTGAGTTCGCTTAATTGTAACAAGGTCTCCTTATCTATATTTTTTCCGTTTTCGTCCGTTCTCCTTTTATTCTTCTTTAGGATTCTTTTGTTTTTCTCCTGAACTTTCCAAATATGTTTCTTACCTTCTCCTCTTATTTCGTTTCAATTTTCATTAAATGTCCTAATGATCTCCTCCCTAATTAAAAGATCTTCTTTATTTATCATTGTTACACGTCTCTGTCTCTCCTAATCTTCATTCACTTTCTTTACTGCTTCTCGCATTTGTTTTTGTTTTGGCATCGTTTTCATCCTTTTCTTTAGCTGGCTTTTGATTTTTGCCCGCTTTATCAGCAGCAGGCTCAGCATCTTGAAGGCGCTCATTTTTGCTCTTCGTTAACTTTTTCTTCCGCAGTTTCAAGTTCTTTTTTCATCATAGCAATATAGTCAATTTTCTTTCCAATTATCTCTTGGTGGGCCAAACTAGTTTCTTTGTTTTCGTCCTCGTATCGAACAATAATTTTTATTCGAATAAAGCACAACAAGGACAGCACGAATAATAAGTTTTAAAATAAAATAAAAAATAAATAAAAATAAATGACGCCAAYTTCATATTTAAAATAAATTTGACGTCAATGTMATTTTTGAAATTGWCATGTTTTGACGTTTGTAATTTTTCGAAAGCGTACTTTTGTAAGCAAATACAAGTGACACAACGAGTGTTGCATATTCAAGTGCTGCTTTCATATTTGTTGCATATTTTGCATAAAATTTGAAATCTTCAAAAAAATCGTGTTTTGCTTGTGGCAACATCGGCGAGCGCAAAAAATAAGACCATTTGAACGACTTTGAGACTGAACTTGTAACAAAGTTATAATTTACCAACTTACGAAGTCCCTAAACTTTAAGTTATGACCAATAGTTGTTGATAAATCTACGTGATTAATTAAATAAGCATGTCGGTTACTTTTTAATGAAAATATTTTAATAGTAGTTTTCGATGCAAAGGCGAAAAGTGTCGTTTTTCGAACGACGACGGCTTATATGCATATTATTTATTCGAATATATAAGCTTAATATTTTTTATTCGAATATAGAACATAACACAAATAAAAGCCGTCAACTTCATATTTCAAATTTGATGTCAATGTCATTTTTGAAATTGTCATGTCTTGACTTCTGTAATTTTTCGAAAGCTTACTTTTGTAAGCATCTACAAGTGAAACAATGAGTGTTGATTCTTCTGAGTGAAATTCAAGTGCTGCTGTCACGGTATAGTGTTTGTATAAGATGCATATTTTGCATAAAATTTGTGCTTTTGAAAAAAATCGGGTTTTGTTTGTGGCAAGATCGGAGACCGCCGAAAAATAGACCATTTGAAAGACTTTGAGACTGAACTTATAACAAAGTTGTAATTTACAAATTGTAAGAAAACTTTAAATTATGATTAATAGTTCTTAAATAATAAATAAACTTACGTAATTCATTAAAAAAGCCTGTAGGTTACTTTTTAATGAAAAACTTTAAAAATATTATGACAGTGACACGTTCAATTTGTCATATTTACTTTAGGTTAGCGAACCTCGAAATTTGTACTGGCTTGAATAAAGATATTATTAATATTGTATTATAGGTTAAACGTATTCCACAATGAACATCACGTCACTACCCGAGAACCTGAATTTAATATCTAAATAAAAAAGTTATCCTAGCATTTTTTTTTATGAAAAGAAAATCATTCGAAACCGAACTCATCATAAATTGTAATCCATTTTATTCCTTGTGTATTTTATGTGATCAGTATAATTATTAAGTTTTCAGCTGAACATAAAACCATGAAATTGAAACGTTAAATACCTAACTAAAATAAATAATAAAACTATTAAATAAAATTAATATTAATATATAGTTAAATACCTAAAATACAAAGAACATTGCCTATTATAAATGTGAAAATAATAGCATCTACATAAACATGCCTAGCTGGTAGAATAAAGATAATTTTCCAAAACAAAATTTTAATACTAACATTTTACTAACTATATACTAACTAATTTTAAGTCTATATTTTAATACAAAACAGTGGCTATTTGTTTCTAAACAAATCCAAAACTGTGCAAACTAGTGCAACATAACTCGGATATCCCAATTTCCACTTCAAGCACTGGTTACTATAAAATGGAATTATCTTCCAACGAAAACGTTCCGTAATTTTTATTCACTGCGGAGTTTTAAGCCGCCCGTAACTTGAAGATACTTCAGCAGCTATAACGAAAGAGAAAATATATGAGGACACCGTTACTTGCGTCCCAATGCGGATCTCGAACGAACGATTACATCTGAAGAATGTAGGCATTAAAATGCTTGCAAAGTACCTTAACTAACGGATTTTTATTTATAAAATCCACAATCGTAATAAGTAATAACAGTTTTGTCTGAATTGGAAAAAAATACATTAACAATAGCAAAAGGATTCGAATTATATGTACAATGTGTCTACGGAACAGCTTCAGGTTCATTCCAATACTAAGAAAAGTTGCAACTTTATTACTATTAGTTGAGTGTTTTAGTTATGTTTTGTATTGCTGCGCGATAAATAAAAATCTCCATGAACGATACTGTTGCAAATTTTAATTTTTCAGGTATTAAGTAAATAAACTATTGTTAGCGAATGCTATGTCGTACAAAAAAAGACAACTTAAAAAACGTCATTTTTTCTTCTAAACTGATTGCTTAATTTAAATTTGCCAATTAGAGATTGTTTTTATGAAAAAACAGTCGAATGCTAATTGTTTTTTCACATAGTTTTTAAAACGCAAATTTACATTATTTTGCGGATCTGTTGATTTCCAAACTTTCTGCTAAGAACAATGAAAAGCTTTCCGTATCAGCAGCGCCGTCATGAGCTGAAGAAAGAGGCAAGTGATTTTGAGATGCGCTAACCTACCCGAAACTAGCGATCTCCAAACCTGCACTTTATAATGTTAATGTATTTACATCGTTGTAATTGCAATTTATAAATTATAACTTTCTGAAAAGTTCAGTCTTAAGGTGGTTTTAATGTCATATTTTTCTGCGTTGGCCGATGTTGGCACACGCAAAAGACGGTTCTTTTAAATAGCGTGAATATCAGGCATAAGTTGATCCTAACATTTGCGGCATCTCTAACTGCTGGTGGTGTACAGTAAAATATTTATCACTCATTCTTTTACTTGTATTTGCGACTTTAAAAATCCAAACACCCACTGGCGGATAAATTATAACTACACTTTAACTATTAAAATTTGACATTTATTTTTATTATATGTCATTTCATGTCATTATGTTCTGCTTTGAAGTACGCTTTTGAAACATTACAAACGTCAAAACGTGACATTTGAAAGATGGCATTGACATGAAATTTAAAATAAGAAATCGACGCATTTTATTTTTGGCTATTCTTCTTTATTATAACTCACTATTGGCCTTATGACAGTTTTTCGAATAAAAAATAGTGTTCGATACGAGAATGAAAATCCGTTTTTCGAACGACAACGCGTTTACGATGCTCACTTGTGAATGTTGTTGAATGATATTTTTCGCCCTTGTATCGAAAACTAGCTGCTAATTTGATACAAAGCAAAAAATAATATATTACGCTTCAAGAGACGAAAGTCGAAGTTCCGCCACTGCTTGAAGTTGACGCCCGAGGCGAATCCGTTTTACCGTCGCGTACCGTATACTAGTTTTCTTGGCCCTCGGGGGAAACTAGCCGTGAAAAGTATAAGGTTTTGAAAAAAAACTGCTTTGAAAATGTTGTCAAAACAGTCAGCTAACAGTCAAGCTGTCAGCGTGCGTGGCGAAAGTTATTATTTTCCACACTGAATGAAGAAAATTTGTAATGGGAAAAAGTCTTGCTTTTGCCATTTAAAATAGTGGCCAAAGTACGTACTTTCCACCCGGGGATCAAAAAAAATTATTTTTGACGGCGATTGACCGAGCCGCATTGGAGGGTGCAAATCCATCAAGATTTCGGAAAAATAATTCTCGCCTTCCTATCAAATATTATTTTCCATTCAATTTAAGTTTTGACGATTTTTTTACATTTGTAGTTTTAAGAATATTGTCGCTTTGAATAATCATAACACATGATTCCTAAATAATCCAGTAAAATAAATGAAAGGCATACTCTTGCTAACGCAATGAAGAGTGAAATGCTGTACGGAAAAGTATAAGAAAATAAAATAAAAATACATTAAAAGTACTTTCTACAGTTTTTGATTGATTCGAATAAAACAGTGTCATTAGTGTTCGTTTGACTAGCTTAACTAATTAGAGCTACGGTTTAAAATTTTATTCAGTCAATTCTTTAAACAATTATAATAATCTTGCAAAACGTATCTGTTACATTTCTAGGAATAATTTTTATTTCTCATTGCTAGAAGTACTGTTTTGATTTTTCACCAATCGAGATACCGACTCACTCCTGCGGTCACTCGAAACACCGATAAATCAGTTAACCTGGCACCACAATATTTATTGAAAGGATGCTCTGCCGGTATTACAACGATATTATTTATGCATAGAGTTGTATGTGTTCAGCAGATGTTCAAATTATTAGCGAGAACGCCAGACTTGAAACAAAGCCGATTACCTACACCCTTTCGAAACGTGTGACCTGGAGATATAACTGTTCGTTGCCGTATTTTAAATGATGTAACGATACTTAAACAGTTTTTTGAAATCTGGGGATAATTTTGAAGTCATGATTCGCTTATTTAAATATTTTCCACCCTCTTTAAACTCTGAAAGCAGTTTGTTGATTTTCTTTTCACCTGTTGAATCGGCAAGTAAAAATTTGATAAAATTGGCACTCGGCGAATTTTTTTCGATTAGTTTTTATTAGAAAACTAGATGATTTTTGTTAATTATAAAATATCTATAGTAGCAATATCAAAACATACATTTGAGTCTGTAACTCCAAACAAGTGCCTGTGTTATCACCTTATTATACACTCTTCTCGAGCAGCTTCTCGTATTCGGTTAATTAATTCCTGCTCAATTTCTTCTTATCTTTTCTTTCTTCAAATCTTACATAAGTGGTAGGAATGTAGCCGGTATTTAGTTGGTGCCTATGAAAGTATCAGTTGTGCAATGTTGTTATTAACAATATAAATACACATCGTCCAATACGCTTGTTAATAAAACATATAATATTTATTATATAAGTCTATACTGTTGCAGGTCGGCTAATTACAACAACGCCACAGGAGACTGTGAACTGTCCAGTATGGACCGTCTCACTCTAGCTGGAAGCAGTTCATTCGTGACTGCTGAGGGATATGATTACATGGAAAACAACTGTATCGAAGAACCGACCAAATTATGTGAATTTAAGAAATTAAATGGAAGAATTTTGAAAACCGTAATTTACTCTAACTTCAATTAGAAACCAAGTGATTACAGAAATTTAATTTTAGGTTGACTCTGTATATCAAGATGTTGGGTCCGTAGACGAATGCAGAGAATTGTGCCTTAGCTCTCCTTACAGATGCCATTCTTACGACTATGGCGACACTGGTGAAATGGTATGCAGACTTAGCCATCATTCCAGAGCTACTTTATCAGACATTCAGGTAAGTTTCAATGGTAGAAATGGTAGAAAGTAAACCTACAAGAACCACAATGATTGGAAATATTCTAAGCATAAAGTTGATCTGTTAGAGTGTGATAACCGTAATACTAGTAGGTTAAAGTGTTAAATTATTTCATTGTGATTTTCTACTAAAATTACTCATAAATTAAGTGTTTCATTACCACAAATAAAGAAAGGGAGTGAAAAGATGAAGCAGAGAAAATATTAGGTACTTAACCCTCTTTTCCTGGACAAACCACGAATTTCTGAGCATTCCCGTGACAATATCTATATATCATTGAGACTTGATTTAGGAACCGTATCTCGAAGTGCCAGAGGCAGCAACATACGAACTCAGCTCCTGCTACAATGTCAGTATCGACTGTAGATCCGGGGACATGGTGGCCCGGATTCAAACCAGCAAACTTTTCGATGGAAAAATTTACGCTAAGGGGAGTCCAAACTCTTGTGTACGCGACGTTAACAACAGTTTGGAGTTCGAGCTGAGCATGGCTTATGATAACTTGGAATGTAATGTACGGAAAAACGGCCTTGGAAGGTTAGAAATCGAGCAATAGGACGCAAGGTTCAGGTTGAGTTAAAAAATATTACTTTTAGGTATGTGAACGACGTTGTCATCCAACATCACGACAAGATTGTGACCAGCAGCGATCTAGGCTTAGCTGTTACATGCCAATACGACCTGACCAACAAAAGTGTTACAAATGAGGTTGACCTGGGAGTCCAAGGAGACATCAATAATGGTAAGCGAAAAAACGAAACTACTTATATTGATTGCTATCCTGAAAGAGAATCGTGTTATGGGGGGTAATTGCACATATACTGCAAAATTACCGATAATTTCGTCCAAAAATTGCATGAGCTTATTTTTAAATTGTGAAACGAATGAAGTTTGCTGCAAAATTAGCTGTTTATTTTAATGCACGAGTGTAATTTTGATGAATATTTCCAGAGTAAACAAAGTAAATGAGGTTTCATTGTATAACTTATATTTATTAAATATGATTTGAATAACCTAGGAATGTCAAGATGACATTTGATATCTACTTCAACAGGAAAAGACACCTGTCAACTGTTTTTCGTAATTAATGCAATAGGGTGTTTTCACTTTTTTTAATGTAGATATAGAGAAAGTAGTTATGGCAAACATTACACTGATATAATTTTTTTTAACCGCCGAATTCGTATCGTCGGTTGCCTATCCCGATTATGACGTAGCAGGTCATATCAACAAAGTGTCTCGTGTTTATTTCGTTGTTTTCCAAGCTTTGTTTTATTATTTAAGTTATTGTGACTATCAATATTTTATTGATTATTATTATCTTGCATAATGGAAAATAGTTACATGTATGGATCACAAAATAAGTGGTGTGTATGTCACGATTATTGTCATAACATTTTATATACAGGGTGGGATAACCAAAAGGTCGCACCCCTATTTATGACTCCTGGTAGTTTTAGAAAAAATCGATCGAACACGCTAACTTAAATTTGTATGATTGATTATACAGGGTGTTTCATAAACAAGATACTACGTCACACTTTTGATTTGAAAAAAGAAAACCTATCGTGTTTTGAACGCAGTTTTGAAAGTCTTGTCCATACAGTTCTAGGTGGAGTGTGATATGGTATGGATGAAATTTTCCCCACTTGCTGGTCGAGAACGACCTCTCCTAAAAGTCCTACCGCCAGATTTTCGTTTATTGCAGTGCATTTTCGTCTTATCGTTTCTTTTTTCTTAAACTACCAGCTGTGCGACCTCTGGTTGCTAATCTTTTAAACGCCATGTGGGATTTTGGATTGTTAAGAAATCTTTGCGGCCACAATAGCGCAGCTTCTCTGTAATTATTTCTACACTCTCCCAAAATTAACTACATGTCAACTTCCATATTACAATTCTCTTCCATGTTTAATTACAATAACTTGAGGAAAAGGGCGTTAAAACGTCAAAATTATGTCAATTAACGAGCGCAGTTTTCGGGTTGCCATGGATATAAAAGACAGACAATTTGAAAATCAGATGAGTAAACCATGCAAAAATTTGTACACATATGTAGTAGTAGCATGTTTTCATGTAGAATCAAAAATATATAATTCCATTCTTTCCCTTCCTTTCAAAGAGGGCGCGACAGTAGAGTAATAAACATATGTTAAAACATGTCCCCTACCTATCTATTACTTTCCAAAATTTTTATAAATATATTGCAAATCGTTTCTGAGATATAGCCTTGTATCACTTTAAAAAACTCATCCTGAATAATACCTTAATAAGTCAATTAATGTATTTCTTAACCTAATTTTTTTTTCTTCTTAAATTTACAAGATAAGTACTGAACCTATTTTTGTTTTAGTCGCAACGCATGACATTATCGTTGATTCACCGAACGTGGCTATGCGAATCACTGACAGAAATGGCGAAGACATGATGCAATCTGCGGAAGTGGGTGATCCTCTGGCTCTTAAATTCGAAATCTTGGACAGAAACAGCCCCTACGAAATATTCGTCCGTGAATTAGTAGCCATGGATGGAGTTGATTCCAGCGAAATTGTTCTTATCGACTCAGACGGTTGCCCCACAGACCATTTCATCATGGGGCCGATTTACAAAAGTGCCCAATCAGGAAAGGTACGTAAAATACAAATTATCAAGAATATCGTCACTGCTAAAGTATAAACGTTGCTGCTATTCTCAAAGTGTACTTTGGGGTGTATGAAAAATATAACCCAACTTTCCTATTTTAAATGTAAACCCGTATTTTTTATTTGGGTCTGTAGCATATGAGTGAATGACCACTACAAGCATAAAAAATGTCACTGATTGACAAGACTGTCAAAAATTGACATAAAAAATTTCAAAATAGTACGTCACGGTACAAGAGGCGATAGTTCCGCCACTGTTTGAAGTTGACTCGAAGAATTGTCAAGTCATGCACGTATGCCATTTTTCTTGATCCTCAGTGGAAACTAGCCGAGTCAACTATAAGGTTTTGAAAAAGACACTAGAGTCTATGTACCAACTACTACTCTTCAGCCTACAGTGTTGCCAAGTTTGCACTACGCATGTCAAAAATTGAAAATGCGCTGGGATACGCACGCATAGGAACGTCTTATGTGTTACGGTCTCTCTTGGTTTGAATCAATGTCTGGTTATTTAAGGTGAACGTTCTTTTTAGTCAATGTATATACTTTCCTGACAGTGTTTCAATTCCAAATCAAAATCCATTCCTGGGTTTCAGTCATTTATTGTCTCTATTTATCAATTAAAATATGTTTCGGTGTATTTTTTCACCATCATCAGTTTTTATGTGTAGGGTTGTTGCTGCTTTAAGCCTTGGCATACATTTGGAGTATTAATTTTGTCCATTTTGGACACAAAGCCAAAGCTAGCTTTGCTTTGTGTCCAAAACGCGGAAACGCGTGTTTTCCGTGTGTTATTGTTATCGTTTGTGAAGTTGACATTAATTTTAGAAGTTAGTTTGTTCCTGTTCCGTAGTTAAAGTTGTACCGAGTGGAATAAAAGTTGTAAGTTGAAGAAAGAATTTGATACTCGGCCATCCACGGTACATTTGGTGTCAGAAGTGGGATTTACCAGAATCCAAGTTGAATTTTGATGGAAACAAGAAGTAAATCAAAGAAGGAAGACCCTGCAATGGAGAACCCCAGTTTGATTGCACTGCTCATGCAGATGAAAGACGAAATGAAAGACAACAACAGAGAGATGCTATCCAGCATTTCATCCGAAATGGACGAAAAAATGTCCGCCACTGCTTGAAGTTGACGCCCGAGGCGAATCCGTTTTACCGTCGCGTACCGTATACTAGTTTTCTTGGCCCTCGGGGGAAACTAGCCGTGAAAAGTATAAGGTTTTGAAAAAAAACTGCTTTGAAAATGTTGTCTAACTATATACTAACTAATTTTAAGTCTATATTTTAATACAAAACAGTGGCTATTTGTTTCTAAACAAATCCAAAACTGTGCAAACTAGTGCAACATAACTCGGATATCCCAATTTCCACTTCAAGCACTGGTTACTATAAAATGGAATTATCTTCCAACGAAAACGTTCCGTAATTTTTATTCACTGCGGAGTTTTAAGCCGCCCGTAACTTGAAGATACTTCAGCAGCTATAACGAAAGAGAAAATATATGAGGACACCGTTACTTGCGTCCCAATGCGGATCTCGAACGAACGATTACATCTGAAGAATGTAGGCATTAAAATGCTTGCAAAGTACCTTAACTAACGGATTTTTATTTATAAAATCCACAATCGTAATAAGTAATAACAGTTTTGTCTGAATTGGAAAAAAATACATTAACAATAGCAAAAGGATTCGAATTATATGTACAATGTGTCTACGGAACAGCTTCAGGTTCATTCCAATACTAAGAAAAGTTGCAACTTTATTACTATTAGTTGAGTGTTTTAGTTATGTTTTGTATTGCTGCGCGATAAATAAAAATCTCCATGAACGATACTGTTGCAAATTTTAATTTTTCAGGTATTAAGTAAATAAACTATTGTTAGCGAATGCTATGTCGTACAAAAAAAGACAACTTAAAAAACGTCATTTTTTCTTCTAAACTGATTGCTTAATTTAAATTTGCCAATTAGAGATTGTTTTTATGAAAAAACAGTCGAATGCTAATTGTTTTTTCACATAGTTTTTAAAACGCAAATTTACATTATTTTGCGGATCTGTTGATTTCCAAACTTTCTGCTAAGAACAATGAAAAGCTTTCCGTATCAGCAGCGCCGTCATGAGCTGAAGAAAGAGGCAAGTGATTTTGAGATGCGCTAACCTACCCGAAACTAGCGATCTCCAAACCTGCACTTTATAATGTTAATGTATTTACATCGTTGTAATTGCAATTTATAAATTATAACTTTCTGAAAAGTTCAGTCTTAAGGTGGTTTTAATGTCATATTTTTCTGCGTTGGCCGATGTTGGCACACGCAAAAGACGGTTCTTTTAAATAGCGTGAATATCAGGCATAAGTTGATCCTAACATTTGCGGCATCTCTAACTGCTGGTGGTGTACAGTAAAATATTTATCACTCATTCTTTTACTTGTATTTGCGACTTTAAAAATCCAAACACCCACTGGCGGATAAATTATAACTACACTTTAACTATTAAAATTTGACATTTATTTTTATTATATGTCATTTCATGTCATTATGTTCTGCTTTGAAGTACGCTTTTGAAACATTACAAACGTCAAAACGTGACATTTGAAAGATGGCATTGACATGAAATTTAAAATAAGAAATCGACGCATTTTATTTTTGGCTATTCTTCTTTATTATAACTCACTATTGGCCTTATGACAGTTTTTCGAATAAAAAATAGTGTTCGATACGAGAATGAAAATCCGTTTTTCGAACGACAACGCGTTTACGATGCTCACTTGTGAATGTTGTTGAATGATATTTTTCGCCCTTGTATCGAAAACTAGCTGCTAATTTGATACAAAGCAAAAAATAATATATTACGCTTCAAGAGACGAAAGTCGAAGTTCCGCCACTGCTTGAAGTTGACGCCCGAGGCGAATCCGTTTTACCGTCGCGTACCGTATACTAGTTTTCTTGGCCCTCGGGGGAAACTAGCCGTGAAAAGTATAAGGTTTTGAAAAAAAACTGCTTTGAAAATGTTGTCAAAACAGTCAGCTAACAGTCAAGCTGTCAGCGTGCGTGGCGAAAGTTATTATTTTCCACACTGAATGAAGAAAATTTGTAATGGGAAAAAGTCTTGCTTTTGCCATTTAAAATAGTGGCCAAAGTACGTACTTTCCACCCGGGGATCAAAAAAAATTATTTTTGACGGCGATTGACCGAGCCGCATTGGAGGGTGCAAATCCATCAAGATTTCGGAAAAATAATTCTCGCCTTCCTATCAAATATTATTTTCCATTCAATTTAAGTTTTGACGATTTTTTTACATTTGTAGTTTTAAGAATATTGTCGCTTTGAATAATCATAACACATGATTCCTAAATAATCCAGTAAAATAAATGAAAGGCATACTCTTGCTAACGCAATGAAGAGTGAAATGCTGTACGGAAAAGTATAAGAAAATAAAATAAAAATACATTAAAAGTACTTTCTACAGTTTTTGATTGATTCGAATAAAACAGTGTCATTAGTGTTCGTTTGACTAGCTTAACTAATTAGAGCTACGGTTTAAAATTTTATTCAGTCAATTCTTTAAACAATTATAATAATCTTGCAAAACGTATCTGTTACATTTCTAGGAATAATTTTTATTTCTCATTGCTAGAAGTACTGTTTTGATTTTTCACCAATCGAGATACCGACTCACTCCTGCGGTCACTCGAAACACCGATAAATCAGTTAACCTGGCACCACAATATTTATTGAAAGGATGCTCTGCCGGTATTACAACGATATTATTTATGCATAGAGTTGTATGTGTTCAGCAGATGTTCAAATTATTAGCGAGAACGCCAGACTTGAAACAAAGCCGATTACCTACACCCTTTCGAAACGTGTGACCTGGAGATATAACTGTTCGTTGCCGTATTTTAAATGATGTAACGATACTTAAACAGTTTTTTGAAATCTGGGGATAATTTTGAAGTCATGATTCGCTTATTTAAATATTTTCCACCCTCTTTAAACTCTGAAAGCAGTTTGTTGATTTTCTTTTCACCTGTTGAATCGGCAAGTAAAAATTTGATAAAATTGGCACTCGGCGAATTTTTTTCGATTAGTTTTTATTAGAAAACTAGATGATTTTTGTTAATTATAAAATATCTATAGTAGCAATATCAAAACATACATTTGAGTCTGTAACTCCAAACAAGTGCCTGTGTTATCACCTTATTATACACTCTTCTCGAGCAGCTTCTCGTATTCGGTTAATTAATTCCTGCTCAATTTCTTCTTATCTTTTCTTTCTTCAAATCTTACATAAGTGGTAGGAATGTAGCCGGTATTTAGTTGGTGCCTATGAAAGTATCAGTTGTGCAATGTTGTTATTAACAATATAAATACACATCGTCCAATACGCTTGTTAATAAAACATATAATATTTATTATATAAGTCTATACTGTTGCAGGTCGGCTAATTACAACAACGCCACAGGAGACTGTGAACTGTCCAGTATGGACCGTCTCACTCTAGCTGGAAGCAGTTCATTCGTGACTGCTGAGGGATATGATTACATGGAAAACAACTGTATCGAAGAACCGACCAAATTATGTGAATTTAAGAAATTAAATGGAAGAATTTTGAAAACCGTAATTTACTCTAACTTCAATTAGAAACCAAGTGATTACAGAAATTTAATTTTAGGTTGACTCTGTATATCAAGATGTTGGGTCCGTAGACGAATGCAGAGAATTGTGCCTTAGCTCTCCTTACAGATGCCATTCTTACGACTATGGCGACACTGGTGAAATGGTATGCAGACTTAGCCATCATTCCAGAGCTACTTTATCAGACATTCAGGTAAGTTTCAATGGTAGAAATGGTAGAAAGTAAACCTACAAGAACCACAATGATTGGAAATATTCTAAGCATAAAGTTGATCTGTTAGAGTGTGATAACCGTAATACTAGTAGGTTAAAGTGTTAAATTATTTCATTGTGATTTTCTACTAAAATTACTCATAAATTAAGTGTTTCATTACCACAAATAAAGAAAGGGAGTGAAAAGATGAAGCAGAGAAAATATTAGGTACTTAACCCTCTTTTCCTGGACAAACCACGAATTTCTGAGCATTCCCGTGACAATATCTATATATCATTGAGACTTGATTTAGGAACCGTATCTCGAAGTGCCAGAGGCAGCAACATACGAACTCAGCTCCTGCTACAATGTCAGTATCGACTGTAGATCCGGGGACATGGTGGCCCGGATTCAAACCAGCAAACTTTTCGATGGAAAAATTTACGCTAAGGGGAGTCCAAACTCTTGTGTACGCGACGTTAACAACAGTTTGGAGTTCGAGCTGAGCATGGCTTATGATAACTTGGAATGTAATGTACGGAAAAACGGCCTTGGAAGGTTAGAAATCGAGCAATAGGACGCAAGGTTCAGGTTGAGTTAAAAAATATTACTTTTAGGTATGTGAACGACGTTGTCATCCAACATCACGACAAGATTGTGACCAGCAGCGATCTAGGCTTAGCTGTTACATGCCAATACGACCTGACCAACAAAAGTGTTACAAATGAGGTTGACCTGGGAGTCCAAGGAGACATCAATAATGGTAAGCGAAAAAACGAAACTACTTATATTGATTGCTATCCTGAAAGAGAATCGTGTTATGGGGGGTAATTGCACATATACTGCAAAATTACCGATAATTTCGTCCAAAAATTGCATGAGCTTATTTTTAAATTGTGAAACGAATGAAGTTTGCTGCAAAATTAGCTGTTTATTTTAATGCACGAGTGTAATTTTGATGAATATTTCCAGAGTAAACAAAGTAAATGAGGTTTCATTGTATAACTTATATTTATTAAATATGATTTGAATAACCTAGGAATGTCAAGATGACATTTGATATCTACTTCAACAGGAAAAGACACCTGTCAACTGTTTTTCGTAATTAATGCAATAGGGTGTTTTCACTTTTTTTAATGTAGATATAGAGAAAGTAGTTATGGCAAACATTACACTGATATAATTTTTTTTAACCGCCGAATTCGTATCGTCGGTTGCCTATCCCGATTATGACGTAGCAGGTCATATCAACAAAGTGTCTCGTGTTTATTTCGTTGTTTTCCAAGCTTTGTTTTATTATTTAAGTTATTGTGACTATCAATATTTTATTGATTATTATTATCTTGCATAATGGAAAATAGTTACATGTATGGATCACAAAATAAGTGGTGTGTATGTCACGATTATTGTCATAACATTTTATATACAGGGTGGGATAACCAAAAGGTCGCACCCCTATTTATGACTCCTGGTAGTTTTAGAAAAAATCGATCGAACACGCTAACTTAAATTTGTATGATTGATTATACAGGGTGTTTCATAAACAAGATACTACGTCACACTTTTGATTTGAAAAAAGAAAACCTATCGTGTTTTGAACGCAGTTTTGAAAGTCTTGTCCATACAGTTCTAGGTGGAGTGTGATATGGTATGGATGAAATTTTCCCCACTTGCTGGTCGAGAACGACCTCTCCTAAAAGTCCTACCGCCAGATTTTCGTTTATTGCAGTGCATTTTCGTCTTATCGTTTCTTTTTTCTTAAACTACCAGCTGTGCGACCTCTGGTTGCTAATCTTTTAAACGCCATGTGGGATTTTGGATTGTTAAGAAATCTTTGCGGCCACAATAGCGCAGCTTCTCTGTAATTATTTCTACACTCTCCCAAAATTAACTACATGTCAACTTCCATATTACAATTCTCTTCCATGTTTAATTACAATAACTTGAGGAAAAGGGCGTTAAAACGTCAAAATTATGTCAATTAACGAGCGCAGTTTTCGGGTTGCCATGGATATAAAAGACAGACAATTTGAAAATCAGATGAGTAAACCATGCAAAAATTTGTACACATATGTAGTAGTAGCATGTTTTCATGTAGAATCAAAAATATATAATTCCATTCTTTCCCTTCCTTTCAAAGAGGGCGCGACAGTAGAGTAATAAACATATGTTAAAACATGTCCCCTACCTATCTATTACTTTCCAAAATTTTTATAAATATATTGCAAATCGTTTCTGAGATATAGCCTTGTATCACTTTAAAAAACTCATCCTGAATAATACCTTAATAAGTCAATTAATGTATTTCTTAACCTAATTTTTTTTTCTTCTTAAATTTACAAGATAAGTACTGAACCTATTTTTGTTTTAGTCGCAACGCATGACATTATCGTTGATTCACCGAACGTGGCTATGCGAATCACTGACAGAAATGGCGAAGACATGATGCAATCTGCGGAAGTGGGTGATCCTCTGGCTCTTAAATTCGAAATCTTGGACAGAAACAGCCCCTACGAAATATTCGTCCGTGAATTAGTAGCCATGGATGGAGTTGATTCCAGCGAAATTGTTCTTATCGACTCAGACGGTTGCCCCACAGACCATTTCATCATGGGGCCGATTTACAAAAGTGCCCAATCAGGAAAGGTACGTAAAATACAAATTATCAAGAATATCGTCACTGCTAAAGTATAAACGTTGCTGCTATTCTCAAAGTGTACTTTGGGGTGTATGAAAAATATAACCCAACTTTCCTATTTTAAATGTAAACCCGTATTTTTTATTTGGGTCTGTAGCATATGAGTGAATGACCACTACAAGCATAAAAAATGTCACTGATTGACAAGACTGTCAAAAATTGACATAAAAAATTTCAAAATAGTACGTCACGGTACAAGAGGCGATAGTTCCGCCACTGTTTGAAGTTGACTCGAAGAATTGTCAAGTCATGCACGTATGCCATTTTTCTTGATCCTCAGTGGAAACTAGCCGAGTCAACTATAAGGTTTTGAAAAAGACACTAGAGTCTATGTACCAACTACTACTCTTCAGCCTACGGTGTTGCCAAGTTTGCACTACGCATGTCAAAAATTGTATGTGCTGGGATACGCACGCATAGGAACGTCTTATGTGTTACGGTCTCTCTTGGTTTGAATCAATGTTTGGTTATTTAAGGTGAACGTTCTTATTAGTCATTGTATATACTTTCCTGACAGTGTTTCAATTCCAAATCAAAATCTATTCCTGGGTTTCAGTCATTTATTGTCTCTATTTATTAATTAAAATATGTTTCGGTGTATTTTTTCACCATCATCAGTTTTTATGTGTAGCGTTGTTGCTGCTTTAAGCCTTGGCATACATTTGGAGTATTAATTTTGTCCATTTTGGACACAAAGCCAAAGCTAGCTTTGTTTTTTTTGTTTAATAATATTATATTGTTGGAGTTGCCATGTCATGAACAGTAAAGCTGGTATTTGGAAGCACCCATTATTTTGATCCAGGCATTATAAAATGTTTCACTAAGATCGCTCATAAAAATTTTACAAGAAATAACCCCAACTATTTGCTTTATTGTCTGAAAAAAACATTCATTTACGATTGTGTCTTTTCTATTGGTAAACATTATGGCAATAGGAAAGTGCGGTGCAACAGGCTTACGGCTATTTTCAGGTTATGTGAAACGCTCGCGCGCAATCTGATTGGTTTGGTGCAATAATTCCGGCCGCTTTCTAGACGCTTGTGCTGAAGAGTAGTAGTTGGCACCTAGACTCTAGTGAAAAAGACGGCTTTGAAAATGTTGTCAATCAGTCAGCTGACAGTCAGTGACAAACAATCAGGCTGTCAGCGTGCGTGGTGAAAGTTACTACTTTTCACATGGGATTATGTCAATCGTCCCGTCAAGCCAACCAACTCACTAACCAAATTAAAAGGCAAATTTTGGAAAGAAGGAAATAAATAATGAGAAATTCTACTGATGCGTTTGCACTCACGCACTTTTAACTGAAAATGGCACTCGTAATCTCTCTCAACTAACATGCATTCGCAATAATAAAAGGTCAATGTTTTCAGGCTTTACTATCGCACTTCGATGCATTCAAATTTCCTTCGTCGGATATGGTACAATTCAGAGCACTTGTCACCCCTTGTATGCCATCATGTGAGCCAGTGCAATGCGATCAAGACGACTCTGAGGGACAACTTCGCTCAGTAATCTCATACGGAAGACGCAGGAGGAGGAGGTCCACAGACCAATCGCAGCAAGACCTTTTGCTGCAGCAAACTATCCAAATCACCGACAAATTCGGATTCCAAAAGGATGGCAATAAAACTGCGTTGAAAGAATCCGTTTACATTAGCGATGATTTTAATACTGGTTTATGTGTTAATTTGCCCGCCCTCATGGTGGCAACGATCATTTTCTTAGCAACTCAGATAGCTATTATAGCAGTCTGGACCTTCATATGTCAGAGAAGGAAAGTAAGCGACAAGCTATGCCAAGATACAATTAGTATTCCGTCGCAACTTAGTGCCAGTCGCACGGACAGTCTGTGCAAACTCTATGAAAACGGCTACTCACACTCACGTAGATTCTAAGCCTCTTCTCAAGCTCCTGTTTGTGTATAGATTTAATGACGCGCCAATTGTCTTACCTGCGACTGGAACCACATCAGCCAATTCTTGCTTAATTTCTTGGACAATTTCAACGAATTGTTAGTTTTGAAGCTGCTTTGATACACAAATGGTTTGCTATTAAAATACATTCGGAGCACAACTGGCCTCGCCCCGGTTGAATAGAATCAATACATTAATGACTAATTGTATTCAATTGTTTTCTCGGAATTATTATTCTAATAAAAACGGAACTTGAATGGTCCGTTAGCCAATACTCAGAAAGTGCATATCTTCGCCTGTTCACTGCATATTTTGTAATAGACAATACGTGTGATCAGCTTGCGCGATGGACTTCCGTTTGAATGTTGAACAAGCTTGAATTTATGGCGCTTTAACCCGCAATATCTACAAGTCTGAAGTCTCGACGCGACCGATTAAATATATATTAAAATTAGCTCTTAGTTAAATAACTACTTTTAAGTAATCGATTTTCTTAATAAAATACTCAACCGCTTTCCAATGGTATAGGACCTATGATGCAATATTTAAAATATGAAACAATTGTGGGTTAAAAATTATCGAGAATATATTAAACTGGCGGTTTAAAATTAACTAGCCCCAAAATTTCCTAGAAGCAAAATGTTGCAAATCTCGATACTTTAACCCAGATTGGCGTTATTTAAGCAAACATTTAAACAGAATATGCCATATAAGCGAGCGCAGCTTTTCAGCAAATTCTGCTTAAATAAAAACATAGTTTATAGTCAAAGTACAGAGAACAGAGCAGGATGTCGAATCCACGAGGAATAAAGGACGATCGAGTGAGATTGAATGTGTGACTGGTGTGTGTATATTTAAAATGTTAATTTATGGTAGCTTGTCCTTTAAGCCAAGTGGATTGCTGGATAGGCAGGGAGGTAACACTACCATAATTTTGTGCAAACAAATCTCTGACCTTAAATCGACGTCCAAGGTTATCAAAAATACCATAACAATTACTAAGTAATATAACTGTAGGCAATTTTTTTAAGCGGACAGTAATTTTAAGTCAGCTTTTCTGCTAAAATATTTCGAAATATTTTTATAATCAAATTCAATCCAAACATATAATTAATATAATCACTTAAAAACAGATGTGCGCTTGTCATTTCCCTTTTTCCTTTCAACACGCGTTAACCGTTTATAGTCGAAAGGTGTAGGTACTGCAGTTTCTTTAGGTGGGTACTTCCGAATTTTTAGTTTTTTCTTTCTAACCTTAAAAACACTTTTCTGGATTCTGGAACAAAATTCTGGATGGTCCATAAGGTAAGCCAAAAAAAACACCTGCTAATCGCGTTTTAGATATCAACAGTTCATAATTCCACATGCAAAATTGTCGCTAAGTTGCATGACAACTGCAACAAGTTAACTGTTTTTGGCAAAGGTTTGAGGATCTTTTCTAACCTCACCAATAGGATGTTTTAACTTTTTTTAATGTTGATATATAGA
>NW_026018916.1:12966541-12968056 GCF_020466585.1 Dendroctonus ponderosae | reverse complement strand
GGTAACTAACAAAGTAGAATTTATTGTCAGTGTCAAGTGTTTGTAATTAATTGTGGATTTCAAAATGAATCACTTTTCAAATTATGAAAAACACGATATGTTGGAGTGTTTTATTCTCTATCGTCGAAATGAAGCGAAACCTGAAGAGATGTATTTAAATAAATATCTAGAAAGGCGAGAACCTGGTAAAACTATGTTTAGGCGTCTGAAAGACAACCTTGTAGATTACGGGAGTTTTGCTAAGGTAAAGAAAAACCAACTTCCAGATGAAAATAAAGAAAATTTGGTAATGCAGAGCGTGGTTGAGACACCTCATACGTCTTTAAGTCAAATTGAAGCCACAACAGGTGTTGCGCGGTCAACGGCAAATAGTATAGAAAGCGTCATAAATAGCATCCCTATCGTGAACGGTCTAATATTGTAAATAAATATTGTGTCTATGTGTGTTCGAAGGAGATAACGCAACTCTTTCTATCTCTCTCCTGTCCAAAAAATTGCATGTATCAACCGAGTTCACACACCAAACATATTGACGTCATCTTTTTAAACAAACTCTGCTGCTGCTGAACGTAACGTTCAACGAACCCACTGATTATATATACAAGGGATACGCCACACGCCTTCCAACCAAATCTCCATACATTACATACACCACAATACACACTCTCATCAACCCTTGTATCATAATCCAACGAGAGCGAGAAAGACAAACAACACCAAAAGAGACAGAACACACACCGGCCAATCAGAACGCAACATCTAACTTTAACTCCACCCACCACTCCGAAATTATTCGCATTAGGCTCCGCCTACTTTTCTAAAGACCGGAAATGACTTCGATTTACATGGGGCTACGTCACAGATTCTCTCATTTATACTGTACTAAAGCTATCTGAAATGTCAATCCATCATACCATCATGACATCCATCTATATTCGAAACAGTGAAGTACTATTTCCCTTGTATTATTAAAAAAATTAATTAATTAAATAATGTACTTAGTTACATTCTTGCAACTTAAATTGTAAGCAATAATTAATTAAACACTAAGCAAAGATAAGAACATGTACCGAGGTTACAATTGCAACTCGAAACAAAGCGAAACCAGTTCATTTGTATCCTGCTTCTAATAAAGACCTTTTTTAAAAAGGCTTTTTGTATTGACCCACACGTAAATGGCGCAGTCGGTAGATAGACAAGACGGTCAAGAAATCTAAAAATCGAATTCGTGTCGTCGTCCGTATCAACGGTTTGTGTCTATCGAACGTAAAGTCATTCATTAGATCGGGATCAACTAGCTCAACGACTAGGGGGTGGAACAAGAATCGTCCGAATCCTATTGGTGCGGAGAAGAGGACAAACATCGCCAAATCTCCATAGATAAGGCCAGGGGGAAGACAGCATCGCGGAACTTATTGGCAATGAAACGAATCTTAGTATTGTAAGTACAACATCAAATTGCATTTCCCATCAATTTCCCAATTTTATCCATTGATAAATATCTGAGAAAACCTG
>NW_026018916.1:12956316-12965542 GCF_020466585.1 Dendroctonus ponderosae | reverse complement strand
AGTTACATTCTTGCAACTTAAATTGTAAGCAATAATTAATTAAACACTAAGCAAAGATAAGAACATGTACCGAGGTTACAATTGCAACTCGAAACAAAGAGAAACCAGTTCATTTGTATCCTGGTTCTAATAAAGACCTTTTTTAAAAAGGCTTTTTGTATTGACCCACACGTAAATAGTTTGATTTATTTTCCTGACTGCGTGTAATTGTTATTATATTTTTTCTTTCCAGGGTTGCAGTCAAAAAAAGTGTGAAATAAAAATAAATAATGCTCCCCATAATTGGGAAACATTTTTCGGGGGAAACACAATGTTTCCTCATTATGGGGTAAGTTTTGTGCTCTCCCAAAGAATTTTTTTCTTAAAATGTTAAAAAGTTTTAATGCTTATAAATTATAGTTTTTGTATACATATTTTAATTGTAAATTGGTGTTTATAGTTTGTTTTAAGTTTTAAATCTGATGATGGCCCTGTCGTCTCGCCGAAACGTAATATGAAATAAACGATTTGAATATTTTTATTTCGCATTTTGACTGAAACCCAGGAAAGAAAATTATTATTAAATAATGTAGTTTTTGCATCAGACAACTCGACAATGCGAAAAGCTCGGCGTCATACCGAAACACAGGCAAAATACATGATACAAGGAATATAAGGTATGATCTTGCGCATCAGCTGTGTCCATTTGACAATCTGCGTGACGTCACACTGAGAGTGAAATCCGTTACAAACCGTTTAAGCTTAGTGAGACAAAGATTATTTTTTGTCTCTGCTTAGTGCTTTTTAAACAAATGTTGTGGTGTTTAGGTACTTATTCATATGAAAACAAGTAGTGATCAACTGTATTTGATATACTTTTCTTTTATAGGTAATTTCACGTGTTCATAAAGTATTAAACGTTTTTTTTTCGTTCGTATGATTGAAAACCGTTTCTCCTTGTCACAGAGCTTTCAAAAACCTAAATCATGCGACACATCTTCTAAAAAGTATCTTTTTACCGGTATACGCTGTCATGGGCAAAATATGTTCTAACCTTTAATCTCTGATCAGCGACAGCCCACACTCTGGTTGCATAATCGTTCGAGGCTCCTAAAACCAGCGATCCAGATGTGTCAAAGTCAACCGCCATAACTGCAGCATTACTGCCCACCATGGTTCCTTTGTTTTCTTGGGCACCTGAAAATGAGATGATACCCATGTGTAAAAGTGCAATCGTTTTCAATTCGTATCTAATAAAAATAAGCAACATTTCCAAAGCCAATTTAAAGTTTATTTCTTAAACATTCTTTACAATGTTAAGCTGACGTATTTCTCAAAATTATTGTCTGTCGTATTGATCGTGTTTGAACTGAACCATCCCAATAAACAGAGATAAATAGAATCCATACAAAAGCTTATGTTTTATTGATCCCCTGGTGAAAAATGCGCTGTTTCGCTACTGTTTTCCATAGCCAAGGAATCACTTTTACTCATTAGGATGACATGACAACGAAAATCTATCTTTCCGTCCATTATTCATAGTAGTGAGGGGCACTATCGAATGATTTCGACTATCGAATAATTACTAAATGAATGATTGCAACTATCGAATAAAAACATTCGAATTAATTCATTCATTGAATAGAAAATTTAGAGCTTTAGAAAATATCACTCAACTGAAACTGCATTACAGTTAACATTAACTAAATGGAAAATGCAAGTAGATGAGGGTAACTATATTATATCAGTGTTTTTTGACTTTCGGCAAGCATTTTAAACTATTGACCGCAAAATATTAATACAAAAATTACAGTACTATGGCATTAACGGGCAGGTACTTGAGTGGTTTAAACAATATTTGCTTCAAGGTAGAACACAAAAAACTAGGATAGGAAATATAAAATCACCAGAGAGCGAAAATTAATTTGGTTTACCTCAAGGAAGCATTCTAGCACCATTATTGTTCATAAGATACATAAATGACATTAATTATATTGAAGAACTTGAATTTATTAATCTATTTGCTAATTATATTTTATTTTCTGTGAGTCGGAAACATATGGGTGAAGCACTAGAAAAATCACAAATACCCTTGGACAAGTTTGATGAATATATTGAAATAAATAAATTAAAGCTAAATATAGAAAAAACAAAAGTAATGTTAATAGGCACCCAAAAAAGGGTTAAAAGTGTGGATCTTAGAAATTCTACATTGAAAATAGACAACAAGATTCGTATGTGACAGATACAATGAAGTAAGTATTTAGGATTTCAGATAGATAAAGCTTTATCTTTTGATGCTCTTATGGGTTTGATAAAAAAGAAAATTAGGAAAAAACTCTTTTTCTTTTCCAGAGCAGCAAAAAGTTTAACTTTGTAGGCTCGAATAACATTGTTTAGAGCAATAGTGCTACCGCATTTTGATTACTGTGCCACTATTTTATATCTTATGAATAGAAAACATGTTGGATCGTTGAAAGTGTTGTTTAAGAGGGAAATGAAATTGGTACTTCAGTATAGTCGTTATGGTCCGATAAAGGTCATGCTTAAGGTTTTACGCTGGTTTTCAGTGGAGCAGCGACTCTATTTTCTTACCATGACATTTATTGTTAAATAATGTTTATGGACTATATCCATAGGTGGCTGGTTCACATCCGGCTCGAAGGACCAATGTTTACAATATCACGTAAAACTAAAAAGAACAATTTTAACTAAGTTGTAAGTTTAGTGAAAGTAATTGCTCTTCACTTTCGCTGTGAGACCAAATAATACCATAGGTTGTAAGGCTATAGCAAATTCTACTGAAGCTTTACTTGAATCTAATTAATATACAAAAAACCCTAACTTAAATACTAACATATCTATGTCAATGAGTACGTCATAATGTTGAATCCATGTTGCGGTGGTGTAAGTCTAAGCTCTAAAGCTGTAAGATGTTATAACATCAGCGTTCGCTTCTTCACGAGGCAAATATGACAGGATTTCGGATATAAATAAAATGTTACTGATTGAAATCCAATTCCCTGCAAATCGGATGGTGTGCAGAACTGTTGGGCACAATTTATCTGTTTCTGGTGGAGTCTGAATAGGTCAATTTGAAGCAATTTGCCAGCTCAAAATATACAGGGTGATTCAAAATTGGTGTCATTCCTTTTAAGGGTATATAGAAGCCCACTTAGAGAGTACGAGAAAAATATTGAAACATTTTTTTTTGAAAATTTCAAGAATATATTAACAGTTGAAGATCGAATTTCAACTTTGTTATTTAACATTATATTGAAATGGTCCCACGTTTGATTGGTAGCCTATTTGAATACTTAAGCATTCGAAAAGAAAAATGATGATCTTTTAGTCACATTAAGGAAAACTTTTATATTAAAAAGTACTCTTCTGCAATTTTTTGATGAAAAGTCAAAGCGGCAATGATGTTTTTTGTTATTAACAGATAGTTACAGGTAGACAGCCTTTGTCAATAATAACAAGCATTTGTCAAACTGCGGCTATACTTAATTGTCCTGAGAACTCTCCCGAGGAAGGGCCTACATTCCTACCATGTATGTAATGAGCACAGGATACTAGAACACATTAAATATCTGATTTTCCGAACACCGGTTCAAATTGAGCAGCAGGTAATTAACCGAACACGAGAAGATGATCAAAATATGAGCCCAGACTCAAGGTGATTGGGACCCAAAGATGTTTGGAGTGAAACGGGCAGGACTTCTTGCTCTTGGGAATACTTCTTGAGTTTTAACAACAGTATTGTATTTTATTTGATCAATGATGCATAACCTTTGTCAAGTGGTTTGGGATGACAGTTGTGATCTATTTAGGTATATCACTCATTTGCCCCAAAGTTGGCAGCACTCAGGGGGCTATGGCAGCACTGACCGCAAGGTGACAGGTGAAGGTGACCGCAAGGTTATCCTAACCTCAACGCATGTTATTGTCTTTTTTATTTTCTTTGCTTCATGTTTATCCATGGTTATCGGAGTTTTTAATAATTACCACGGAACAGGTATTTACGACATGTTAATTAGGCAGACTACCTTGAAAGACATTGTTGCCATCCTTCTGATCTAGTTTATTGCAAATATGTGAGTTTTTAATAACACTTAATTTGCTTTATTATTTTTTCTGTACTCCCAAGACACCCCCAGACAACACCTCCAGTGGAATGACTAATTTTGAAACACCCTGTATATAAAGATGATAATTGTTCTACTAGAACCTGTAAATTTCCATGGCATGTACTAATATTGTTGAAAATTCACCAGGAACTTCAGGTACTATGTTTGATTCAATCTATGAACCTACATCAGTGGGGGTATTCAGGTATATGCGCCAAAAAGGTTGACAGCACTGACGGCAAAGTGACAACGTTATCATAACTTTTAATAGCTATATAATAGTTAACTAATAATAGTATTGCTATTAGTAAAAGTACTGATTCATAATGCAAATATAGGTAAGTATAGCAATTTTTTTTAAATTTTAAAACAAAAAACCAATTTTAATAAGTAAATATTGAATATATTTGCTTAAAAAGTGAAACATTAGTTTATGAAATGTTGTTTATTGAACTGCTATCGAACAACTCAAATTAATTCCATTTCAAATATTAACTTATTAACCACTTAAAACTATCGAATAAGTCGATGCTTTCATTCGATAGTTCCCGTCACTAATTCATAGTATATTACAGTACAAGTAACGAAAGTCGAAGTTGTTGAAGCTGACTCCCGAGGCTTCAACCGGACGTCACTCAGTGGCGGGCTGTCGTCTCGCGTACCGTACATTATTTTTCTTGATCCTCGATGGAAGAAAAATGTTGTCAAAACAGTCTCTTAATCTCATTTGTGAGGACTAGCTCGATAACCCCGTTTAACTTACTGACTTACATGTTATTTAAAACTAAAATAAAACTTAAACTAACTTAAAACTCGGGCTCGGCTTGGTAGGTCTGGACGCGGCGCACACAGGTAACTAATAAGTTTCTTTATTTACAAATTAATAATTCATTAAAACACAACAAAAACATTGTTTTCGGCTATATTTTAAAAATAACATTCCAAAAAATAAAACGTGTATGTCCTTTTTATTATTTTATCATATTTACTATGCTTTTGACCACAAAAGTGAAACCAATCCTCGAATTGTGTTCCTACTTGAAATATTGATTGCGGCGTTTGGCTTCCGTTTTGTGAAATTGTGATTTTACTATGGTAAAGAGTTGGGAATGTACTATATATGTTTGTAGTGTCGTTTTTTCTGATACTTGTAAAAGCCTCTAAAAAATAAGAAACCTAGTATGACTGCTAATTACTCAGAAAATGACCTGAAAAGTGATCAGCTCTTCCACCATAAAGGCGAAGATAAGACATCTGAAGACGGTGTAGGATTTATCATCCATAAAACCTTGATTAACAACATACTCAAAAGCAAGTGTGTATCGCGGGAATGATATTATTGTTATTCATGTAAGATAGTGGCAGGTACCCCCAGGACCGCAAAACCTGCACTTGATTGAAGGAAACTATTTTGATTCGCCATCGGTAAGGTGCACGTTTCGCGGTCGCTATTGCCAGGCTAAACTCAACTGATGAGAGCTGGTTCTGAAGGTTCTTGAGGTTAGCGAACCTCGAAACTTGCACTATCTTACATGATTTCGTTTTCAGATGATACCGACAAAATTATTGTCTTTTATTTTCCATGTTGCGAATTATTTGATTTTCCCATGTTGCGTTGCGAATGTGCGGATATACGAGTAGTTCAGGGGAAATGCTACAGTAACATAGCAGAAGCTGAAAGAACTCACGCCAACAAAGGAAGAGGAGAGTGGTTCCATGAAGATAGTGGACGACAATAGATGTTCGGGTTCCATACATAAAGGAACAAGTATTGGACATAATTGCAGAAGAGCATTTCAGGGGCACTCAGAACATTGCACAACCACTGACACTTTCCCAGGCACCAAATAAATACCGGCTACAGTCCTACCACGTATGTAAGATCACATTAAACCAATGAATTACTGAACACAGGTATAAATTGAGCAAGAGTTAATTAACCGAATACAAGAAGCTTCTCGAGAAGAGTGCATACTAAGGTGATTACACAGGCAGTTGCTTGGAATTACGGACTCAACTGTATTTTTTTGTAATTTGTAAACAAATTAATAATTCGAGGTTAGCTAGTTTCGAAATAGATTCCGTCATTCAACGATTCCTGTTGAATTTACCGTTTATCCTTGCCTATCTTGGGTATATGACATTATGACTTGCGTTCCATATGGCCATGTTTAGGTGTTGTGCCATTATTTCATTTTCATGACATGGTAGTGCTAATTTGCTCCATAAGGTTTATATTATATAAGACCGTATTATTTAAAAAAGATTAAATTAACTAATACCTGGAAAACAATAGATGTTTTCCTAAGATCACCGCATCACAGCCTTTAAAAAATCAACTTATTTTAGTGTTATTTGACTTCGGAAACGACAAGTGAATGAAAAGTTATGGAAAGACCGATAAGTTTTTTCACTGAATTTATTCCAGTAGAACATATTAGTACATAATATATATTTACATTATCATTAAAAAACAAAGTGCCAAAGTGGAAGTAACAAATTCTTATTTATTTGTAATTGAAACGAATAGCAAAATGTATACTATTTTATGCCTCTATAAATATAAATAAATCGGTTGCAAATGTTTTTGTGATTGTTTGCTGACGGCGCTTTCCGAGTTGATCTGGCAGGAAACTTCGATACGGGTATCAGCATTTCCAATACTATGAATGGCTAGTGTCCACTACTGATCAAATGTTTATGACGGACTCCACTGTTTGCAGGTTGCAGCAGCAGCTTGTTGAAATCACTGGCTTGCAAATATTTTCATTTTCATTTTTTGCATAATTCAATTTTATCCAAACGGTCGGAAAGCTGCTTCTCACAGCCACATTGAATTTTTACAAATCTTCAGCTTCTTTTAATATATCAGCTCATGTAATTTTCTTTTCATTTTCATCCTTTCACCGCTCCTGAATGTCCCGGACACACTGATTGCAAGCACCACCTGAAACAATACAGAATAGAATGCTTACACATTAATCACAAGGCGAATTAAACGACAAAAAGAAGTATTTTAACGTGGTCCATCGCTTATAAAATAATAAGTCTCTTTTTTACCTTTACAGATAGAAATTGTCTGGGCTGCATTTCGAAGAACTTCTTCTTTATATTTCTATAAATATGTACGACTTGGTTGTCTTTTAGGCTTCAGAAATTTGAAAATCCCTCAGAGATGGGATGGCATTTATCATACAAAACATTGATCATAGTCTTGACAGTGTATCCTTCATCCTCACACCGAAAAAAAAACACTGAAACAGTATCTGACTATTCGCCGCTTTCTTTCGATTTCGTCGGGGCACCAGCTTCATATATTCGGAAACACTTTCCATAACGTTTTGTTCACAAATGTTATCACCTTTCGCCTTCATAGTTTATTCTCAACTATTTAGTAGATTAAAAAATACTCGATGTCTTCTCAACTAGACATTTTTTAACTGTTAAATTTGTACTAATTAACTCATGACAAATACTAAACATCAAGTAATCAATGAAATAACATGTGACGGAGAGCAAGGATTATAATGGCACGCAGGGCTTTTGGTACATGGAAACCCACTCTTACCAACCAAAACCCTTCAAACAATTATATACTCGTAGAGCATTCTTCTGTATAGAAGTGAGACATGAACGCTTAAGATTGACACCATGAATAAAATAGAGGTCTTTGAAATGTGGTGTCATCAGAGAATCCTGAAAAGCTCCTGGGTTTCACACCAGCAATGAGGAAGTCAATTCCATAAAAACAAGAAAAGTCAGCTACTTTTCACATGAAGACATGCAACGCACCGAGAGAGAGAAATTTCAAAGTGGATCTTCGAATAGGATAGAAAGCAGATAGGAAAAACCTGACAAAAAATGCAGAAAAAGCACAACCAATGAAATTGTGATCAACACCTTCGGTGTTGTCTCACGGTTAAGAAAGGAGAAGTTCTATAAACTCGCTATCATGAAGCTGCATTTATAGTCGCCGTAATGCAAAACGCAAGCTGTAAGACGTAAGAGTTAAAACGCAAAGCGTAAGAAAAAAACGAAAATTGATTCATAGTTGACCGAAAATTGATTCATAGTTGTAAGCCGTAACGGTTATAGAGGTTATTTAATCCCCTCATAAAAATGTTTGTTGATGAAATGGATTCAGACGACGAAATGATTGTTGCTTGTTTGTTATTATGCTATATTAAATTATTATCTAACCATATGTAGAGACTGAAATCGCCGTTATCTGCAGAAATCAAAGCATAACCGAACAATTAATTTAATGTTACCAAGTTTGCAATGCAAGATTCGCCAGCTGGAAGCTTCAAAAGTAGCGGAATGGCAACGCTTTACGTAAGACGTAACGCAAGAAATGGAATTGAACCATTTCGGCTTGCGTCTTGCGTTTCAATACGGCTACTATGAATGCATATACGGCTATTCATTGGTTTATTTTCTTAAGTCTTACGTCTTACGGCTTACATTTTACGTTACGGCGACTATAAATCCAGCTTGAACCTGACAACTACGGTTCCGGTTTATAGAAGCTGTTGACCAAGGTGCCGCCATTGTTGATATATAGAAAACATTACACTGATATAATTTTTTTTGCATAATTTACGGATTTTTAATTACGCTGATGCTTTGACACCCTTAAATTCGGCTGAATTAGAAAAAAATAGAAAAGCGTTTGTCGTTTTTTTAAAATTCGGTAACTATAAAAATATGTACACATGGTAAATTGTTTGTTGACGCTTTAAGGAATCCTTCTGAAGCCATTTTTAGTTTAACAAAAACTATAATTTATTTAAATCCACAAAATAATTAATGAAACACAACCACACAACTAAACACTATGCACGGAACGTATAGCAACGGATATACAGAGAAAATTTGTTTATTAAATATTTAACAAAATAGCAATATATAGATAGTATAAACTTATTTAATTTTCATATCTATATATATATATATTTTGTACCGTGGATGGCCGAGTATTAAACTCTTTGTTCTGTCTACAACTTTTATTCCACTCGGTACAACTTTAACTACGGAACAGGAACAAACTAACTTCTAAATTAATGTCAACTTCACTAACGATAACAATAACACACGGAAAACACGGATTTCCGACT
>NW_026018916.1:12952789-12955532 GCF_020466585.1 Dendroctonus ponderosae | reverse complement strand
TATTAAGAATTATTTTAAGATGGTCCCATGTTTGATTGGTAGCCTATTGGAATTTGGAATACTTAAGTATTCGAAAAGATTTTTTCATATTTTTTATATTAAAAAGCAGCTAAAGTAGAACTAGAATAATTGGATGAGTGTAAGAACTCTAGGTATGAACCGTGGTGGAACAGAAAGCTAGAAGCTCTGGTAGAAGAAAATAAAAAAGCGTATAGAATGTAGCTAACAACAAAAAGCCTCCAAAATTAATTTATTTACCGATCTAAGAACAAAGAAACGTAAAGAGAAGTCATCAAAGCAAAAAAACGAATGCTGGGAGATCGCATGTGAAGAGGTAGATCGATGCAAAGGAAAGACCAGAGCAAACAAAGCTTGGGACATGTTAAAAGGAATGAGGACCAATAACAAAGATACGTCAGGAATAAGTCACAACAATAAACATGCCAGAATGGGTAAACTTCTACAAAAGACTGTTAACTCAGGACTGTAAAGTTCATTCAACAAATGGATGAAGGCAAGCACATTAATGAAAATATCACACCCACAACTTCTGATAAAATAAGAACAACATTAAATTTCAATAACCTTAAATCAATCTACAGAGGGTTAAGAACCCTCAAATGAATTGAAACTTGAAAAAAGCGGTTATTACATCGATCTTCAAAAAAGGAGATAGGCGAGATTGCAGAAGTATATGCACCTACGGAGCGGAGACTTGGGAAATCAGTAAAAGAGATTAGGATAGGTTGGTCCATGCAAATGGATGCTTTTAAGAAGAAGCTGTAATATTTCCGGACTAGATCACATAAGAAATGATACTATAAGACTGATGATGACCGTTGAAGGCAACATTCTAGACACAATAGATACCAAAAGATTAATCTGGTACGGGCACCCCCCAAAGAATGGGTGGAAATAGATGGCCTAAGAACATCTGGAAATGGAGCCCTCCCGGGCGCTGAAAGCGCGGAAGATCACCTAGAAGTTGGAGGAAAGATGTGGAAGACAGACCGAAAAAAATGGAAGTTGAAAAGCGAGAAACGGCTCTAGCCGTAGAAACCTCGCATATATGTATATACCTAGTTCTCTACAATTTTTTGATGAAAAGTCAAGGCCGCAATAATGTTTTTTGTGATTAACAGATAGTTATAAGTAAACAGCCGTTGTCAATAATAACAAGCATTTGTCAAACTGAGACTTACTTTGAATTTCCTTTCACAAAATGTACACCAACATCAAATTTGCGATTAGTTACGGAGAAATGCCATAGTCCAACAAAGCGCTAGAGACACTGGAAGATTGGCTCCAGGCTAGTGGACGACAATAGATGTTCGGGTTCCAGACACAAAAGAACAGGTATTGGAAATAATTGAAGCAGGCGTACTCGAAAGCATTGTACAACAGCTGACACTTTTTAATGTTAATTAGGCATATTACCTTGAAAAACATTGTTGCCGTCTTTCTGATATAGTTTTTTGCAAATTTCTCGGTTTTTAATAACAAGTTTTTTTTTAACTATTTCCCTAACACATCCCCCGACAACAACTCTAGAGGGATTACGTCAATTTTGAATCATCGTTATATTTGCCTATACGGCGTGAGTTTTTTAAAATGTTACAAGGCTATGTCTCAGAAACTGGTAGCAATATATTCATAAAAATTTTGGAAAATAATAGATAGATTGGGGGACATGTTTTAACATATTTTTTTATTATTCTACTCAAGCGCTCTCTTTGAGAGGTAATGAGAGGTTGAAATTTTAAATCTATATATATAAAATTCTCGTGTCACAGTTTTAGAGTGCTGTTTTGTCGCAGCACTGACCGCAAGGTGACACCGTTATCCTAACCTAAGTATGTTATTGTCTCTTATTTTTTTGCGATATGTTCATCCATGGGTACCAGAGTTTTTAATAATTACGAAGGAACAGGTATTTACGTAATGTTAATTAGGCAGATTACCTTGAAAAACGTTGTTGCCATCCTTCTGATCTAGTTATTTGTAAATATCTGAGTATTTAATAACATTACTATTTTTTATGTACTCCCAAGATACCGCCAGACAACACCTCCAGAGGAATGAGGTCAATTTTGACCCTGTCACCCTGTATAATTCACGGAAATCTTACTTATCGCAATACCATATCCAATCAGTGAAAATCCTCTAGAAATCGAAAATTTTTTAAGTCATTTCAGTTTGATATTTTGTTGAGATTATTTTGCAATTAAACATTTTTGGAAAAAGAATATTGAAAACGGTTCAGGTTGATACGAGGAGGCACAAAAATGTTATTAATATTTAAAAATTAAATATTAGTGCTGTGTGGCGCCCTGTGTAAATTTGGAGAAAAATTGGACATTACGGGATGTGTTATTGCGATCAGTCCCAGAATACAGAATTTTATTGTAGTATCTTAAGAATTGTGTGAATTATTTTAAAAAAATTAAAATTAAATAAGCTTTTTTTATACTGTGTTTTAAAAATTATAAACAGCAGCAAATCAAAGTAGCCTTGAAATACGACAAACTAACAAAAATATTAGAGAACCTGACGATATTTATTGCTATTATACATTAAAAAAACAAAATAAGATTAAAATCCGTGAAAAAGTGTTTTTCTATATGACCTCCATTGAGCTCTTACGTTTTCTATATTCAATTTCAATTTTATCTAAAACATTTTGAACATATTGGTTATGATTCATTTTAATATGGCTAACTGCATCCAATATTCTAAGGCAAAA
>NW_026018916.1:12936711-12952418 GCF_020466585.1 Dendroctonus ponderosae | reverse complement strand
AACAGTGCATGTTCAATTTATAGGGGCAACCATAAAAAGTAGAGAACTCTAGGTTTAAAAAAACAGTTTTTGGAACTTGATATAATAATGATTAATAATACATAAACGGTTCCTTATATGACTTTATCACATTCTCCATAAATAATAGATTCCGGTCATGACTATTAATTATTTTCAAAAGGTAGCCCACAGCTGTCAACATTATTTTAGCACCTGATTGTATTAAAAATGGCCACTTTCGTCATGGCAACTAAGAGTGACAGGATTTAAAACAAGATGAAGCAAAATAACCATATGAAAACATTAAATTGACAATATTTCGAAAACTAAACAATTTTGGAATAGACAACTTTAGACAAACTAACCCTTATTTTAATACTGAATAAGATAAAATTATCAAAAATAGGGGTATCCATTTATAAGAATTGATTTAGAGCGATTTTCTCAACGTCATGTTGGAACTTACTTTTTTAAGACTTTATATTAATAGTTACCAAAATTTTGTCGAAATAATTCCATTAAAGTAAGTCCGTTTCCGGCAAGAAATGCGATTTAAATTAAGTATAACACATATTCCCTCTTACGAAATATGAATAATTATTCGAGTGGCTAAAACTGTAATTTTTTACGTAAAATTTCAAATATATTAAAAACACTTAGACTTAGATATATGACATTATGTATGAAATATATTTAGAATTTGGAGTAGAATTAAAAATGTAATAATATATAGGGTGTTCCAATTACAATAAGCAAGCTGATACCTACTTCCGGTATAACCGGAAGTGTGGCGATCTTGAAAATATTTTAGATCGCTTGCCTCCAATGACTTCGACACTGTTCAATTTTCAAATTAGACCTAATTGTAGTTTGCCAGATATCGATCGAGGCGGTACCCGTTGGGACACCCTGTATAAGACATTTCAGAAAGTCTTTTTTAGACTTGCATGTGTACTTCGGAGTAAAGGTATATTCTCGAATCCAGTGTTTCTCGAAACCGTCCGAAAATATTAGGCTTTTACTCCTACGCACAAAATATACTATCTCCAAAATTTAAAATGTAAACGATTTACGAAAATCGTAGATGTTGGACAATATTACAACATTCCGTACAATAGCTGCAAGCACGTAATTTGTCTAAGATGTACAAGTTCCCGATAATGCCCATTTTAATGGCTCAAAAACAATTTCCAAGTGTTTCCAAATTGCGTTGCTATTGTCTGCTTCTTATGTAAGTTTTTACGTACAAACTTGTTGAACTACCTAGTGTTAATCCGCATGGATTAAACATTAAGACCCGGTTTCACCAAGAGTCATTAAATTATTGGTTAACTAATCACAATTATTTTTAACCACCACTTTAACCATGATTAAATTGGCATGCGTTCCACAACAAGCATTATAAATTTATTATAATTATATATTCCACAACAACACCGGTTAGATAATCATCAGTCTCATCGAGTAAGATCGTATTTCCTTTGAATTCACGGTTCTGATTGGTTCAAACAACTGACAGATCAACTGAAATCATTTTCCCTCAAAACAGTCATCACATGTCGTTTGAACATTGATAGAGAAATATCCTTTTCTATTACGAAATACTTCTGCGTTTTCTCCCCCAAAGGATTGTACTTTAATATGAGTACAATCCAACACTGAGATAAGTTCGGGAAAACGAGCTAATGCATAAAAAATTATTTGTGCTGCACTTATTTCCCTTTTTGTAGATGGAAGTTTAATATCATTTCGAGCTAATGTGGCTATTGCAGCAGTTATTCGATGTACAATTCGATGCGGACTAGTTTTTCTTACTCCAAAAAAGTATCCAGCAGCAATAACATGCGATCCAGTGGCATAAAACCTCAACACAAGTAAAAGTTGTGTCATGGTTGAATAGTGGCAATTTTACTATTATTCATTTATCATAACTTTCTGTAGTGTGTTGCAGGTCTGTTTCTTTTTCCAGCAGTAATCTTTGGACAGTTTTTTTCGATAAGCGAAATAGCGTAAAAAAACTCAAGGTGTCCATGATTTCAAATAATTGACTATCGGATTAAATATTCGGGGTCTTCTAACAACCTGAATGTCACTATCCTCATCAGACGGTGATAAAACATCGCCATAAAACAAAAAGTCCATAATCGTGGTTAAAATTATGGTGGAACGCTAAGTGTTGATTAAATAGTTTTAATCAATGATTAATATTTTAATCGGAGATGGTGGAACCGGGCCTAAATCGTGTCAGACCTAATGACAATTTGACAATGACTAGTTTTTTTTTTAAATGTCGTTTTTTGAAAATGTACAGGCGTCTATCGATTAATATCATAATGATGATTCCAAAGGGCCTAGCAGATATTAATATGAAGAAAACCGAACTGACTTATACCCCATATATCAGAATAGGTAGTTTCTTTCGGGGATCCCGCATAACGCAATCAAATAAGCACAACTGGTGATAAATTAAATATTTTACGTTTATTACTTAAAGTGAAAACGATTTACATTAAGTTGCAGCAAGCGATTTCAATTCAGAAATGTAAGCATTAGACGATCGTTCCAAGTTCTTTTCAATGATGTATGTCATTCTGATTTAGACTGACCTTTTGAAATATCCCACAGCTTCACTTTCCTATCAGCACCACCGGTCGCCACTAATCTGTCTACGGGGCTCCATTTTACAGCATTCACTTCGCCATCGTGCGCGTCCTATAACATTTCACTGAATTAAGATAAGTCAACTCAAATTTAAAATATACTAAAAAATAACGATTTTCCTTATTGTTTCTGGGGCACCACGGCACATTTCTTATACAAGCATATTAGTACTTTCGTGTAATAGGGTGTTTTCATCGTATCAAAAATTCCTACAAACCGAACATTAATCTATGCTAATAGAAATAATAAATATATGAAAGATTAAATAAATTTATACTATCTATATATTGCTATTTTGTTAAATATTTAATAAATAAATTCAGCTAAAATTCAAATTATTCATGAATCTCTAAAACGCAATCCTGTTGGTTGTGACGTCTCTGGTCATATAAATGGAGAATTGTTTACGTTCTGTGCATTGTGTTTAGTTGTGTGGTTGTGTTTCATTAACTATTTAGTGGCTTTAAATAATTTATAGTTTGTGTTAAGCTAAAAAATAGCTTCAGAACGATTCCTTAAAGCGTCAACAAACAATTTACCATGTGTACATATTTTTATGGTTACCGAATTTTTAAAGAACAACGAACGCTTTAATTCAGCTGAATTTAATGCAGCAGCGCAAGCATAATCATCAGGAACGGTTAGAAAGAGTTTGTTTGGAGCACTTATTGAGGTATTCTTGCATCCTGGCACAAAACACCACTTATTTTGTGATCCATACATGTCACTATTTTCCATTATGCACGATAATAACCATAATCAATAAAATAATGATAACCACAATAACTTAAATAATAAAACAAAACTGCGAAAACAATAAAATAAACACGAGACACTTTGTTGATATGACCTGCTACGTCACAATCGGGATAGGCAACCGACGATACGGATTCGGCGTTTTTGGCGGAAAATATCTGATTTGAATTTAAATTCGCTTTAAAATTATTATGGAGTTTTTTTGCAAAAAAAATTATATCAGTGTAATGTTTGTCATAACTACTTTCTATATATCAACATTAAAAAACAAGTGAAAAGACCCTATTTTGCAGCTAATAGTCAAATAAATACATGAGTAAAGCTCAAAGTTTTATCACTTTTAATTACAGTACAGAAGTTGAAGGTTAACCTACTTTTGGTAATGTCGATTGTTCATTTTCCATGGCAAATAATGGAAATAATATCGAGCCACATTTTGCACAATTTTTTTAAACACCGTGTTCTTGAACCAAAATGTTCTTCATTTTGAAATTGTATCTTTTGATGAACATTTTTTAAATCACCTATTAATGTATTTTTTTGACAGCATTTATACTAATTCTGTTTTTCTAACATTAAGTTTTCTGTATCAAGCTAAAACGTAAGAAAACAACAACACATCAAACAAAATATTTAACATAAAAAAATTTAAACGTTAGTATTTCGAGTTTCCACATTTAGCGGCTCTGACAGCTTCTAGTCTGCGTCGCATATTCGAAATATCTTATTATTTAAATTAATTTAAAATAACAATTTTTATTTGCTGTCAAAAAAACTTGAAAAAGTCATTATTTTGAATACGATGATCTGTTGCTGATTCATTCAATTGATAGGCTAGAACATTTCCTGTCTGTCCGCGCATGGTCCCTATACCTAACTCCAATAGTTTTAAACTTATTTACTTAAACGCCGTGGTCCATGGCAATTTCTTCCTGGCGGTTCACCCACAACTGCGGTGAACATTATTAAAGGCGTTGAGTCAGTGGGCGAAGTGATCTCTCGTGCTTTCCGACTAAGACTGGTTCAACTACTGGATCCCCTGTCGTATTTATGCAGCCCGGCCATGTGTGCTCATGCGTGGGGAGTGGGAGGGGATTAATTGTTTTAGCGGACACGCTGTTTGCCGCAAAAGGCGTTTCCAATCTGGATTAAAGGCCGTTACCTCTTCTTTCCTATTAAAATTGTCGTCATGTTTAAATATCTCAATGGCCTCTCTGGTTAGTCTCGGGTAATACCGTTGAGATTGGTGCAAAAGGTCCACTTTATCGAAACGTATTTGGTGCCGTCTAGAAGTGCGTGCTCCGCTACTGCTGATTTTTCTGTTTGTCCTAATCGGCAACTTCTTTTATGCTCAGTGATCCTCATGTCTCCACTACGTTTTGTGGTGCCGATATATGCTCTGCCACAACTGCATGGAACTCTGTAGACTCCTGGTGCTAATAAAGGATCCCGTTTGTCCTTGGCCGACCTCAAAGTCTGTTGGATTGTTCGACTGTTTTCTCAGAACGACCTTCACTGTTTCTTGGTCGAATTGCTCTAATGACCTCGTTCTTGCTGTATCCATTCCAACCAAATGCCCTTTCTAGATATTTCAATTCTCTTTCTAGCTCAGCTGGTTCGCAAATTCTTCTGGCTTTTTCGGTGAGGGTTTAATGACTCCTCTCGTTTGACTGGGATGATGGTTTGATCCACTGTGCAGGTACCGGTCGGTATGTGTCGGTTTTCTGTACACCGTGTGGGCCAGCTTCCCGTTGGTGTTTCTGGTTACCAAGACATCTAAAAATAGCAGTCGCCCATCCTTCTCTACTTCCATAGTGAACTGTATTTATGGGTTTATTGAGTTGAGGTGCCTCAGCAAGTCTTTAAGTTCAACCAAACCATGACCTCAAACAACAAAAGTGTCATCAACATATCGAAACCAACACTTAGATTTCCTCGCGGCTGTGTCCAGAACGATCATCTTTAATTTTTTCATAAAGTAGTTGGCTATCACCGGACTAAAGGACCATTTCTACTCCATCCGTCTGTTCATAGAATTCGTTTTTCCACTGAAAGTACGTTATGGTTAAGCAGTGTTCGAAGAGTTTGGCGATGCCTGGTGGAAATTCTCTCTCAATAAGTTCCATTGCCTCCTTAATTGGTATCATACAACGAAAAAACATCAAAATTCACAAGGACTTCTCCGGGAGCTATTGACAACGAGTGCAACCTCTGAACAAAACTCGATAAGTCCTTTATAAAACTGTCAGTTTTTCCTACTTTAGGCTGGAAAATTCCGACCGCATAAATACGACAGGGGATTCAGTAGTTGAACCAGTCTTAGTCGGAAAGCACGGGAGTTCACTTCGCCCACTGCCTTATCGCCTTTGATAATGTCCACCGCAGTTGTGGACGAAACGTAAAAAAGAAATTCCTATGGACCACGGCTTTAAAGCCCGGAAAACATTTCCAAATGTGATTTGACCGGTCGAGAAAGCCTTCATAGTCTGATATTTACCATTTTGTTTTAATTGTGGCAACGTTTTTTACAAAATTGCGGCGGCACAATTTAATTTAATATAAATCAATATGACCCCCATTGACTCTTAAACACTTTTGAATGTGAACCGTTTTGGAACGTTACACAACGGCTTCTGTAGCAGCACTTGCTACTTCAGCTGCATCAAGTTGATCAAAGTTCTTCTTATTCAGGCTACTAGTTATCCCACTGAATCGACGGGAGTACAGTAATTTCCTTGCTTTATTGTTCCCCAAAGGTAGAAATCTAATGGTGTTAAGTCTGTAATCTTTGGCGGCCAATTCCACGCTCGAAGGCACCGAATCCTACTATTATCAAACATCTCATCAAAATTTCATTCAATTACACTGGATCGGTTTTGAAAATTCATTTCTCGCGCGATATGAGGATTCTCAGTAGCTCAGAAATGAGAATTATGTCTATCAAAATACCTCCCTTTGTAAATTTTGATTTGTAGATCCATATAATTTTACGTAAAAATGCGGAATCTTCTTGCGTTCGTAATAAAATCATTTTACACAACTCTTCACGTTGTGGTGAACCACTGGGATGAAGACTATGAAGATATTGAAGAAGTTTATATTTATAGGGGTGCATGCCATGTTCGGCTAAAATTGCACCTGGTATATGACATCCGTGACTCCTGTTCTCGCTTGTAAGTCCTCATTTCTGACGTGGTCACAAAGTGACACACTGAGCATCGATCTTTAGATCTTGCATTGCGCTGTTCTGCGATTCTTATCAGATTTGAATGTCAAATTTAAAATTTCAGCGCCGTAGGCCATAACCGGTGGAATGCAGGGCTTAAAAACTTTTTTTTTTAATAAATTGGCAGATCACTTTTAAACACAGCTCCAAGTCTGCCATACGTAGCCCAAGCGAGTATAATTATTCTCTCTAATTCGCATGTTTCGTTCTCATTCTCTCGAGATTTGTATTTCATGACCAAGATATGTGTACTTATCCACCAGCTCCACCTGACAGACACCAGTAGGAATATTTCCACTAGGGACCATAATCGTCATAAATTCTGTTTTCAATATATTAATTTTTAGCCCGACCTGAATACATACTTCCTAAAGGTGTTAAAGCATTTCCCTGAAAGCTTGTAGGTTGTCGGACAGCAAAATTATATCATCCGCGAAAGACGCAGACTTGTTAGGTTTAGACCATCCATATTTAAAATCTTTCCTCTGCATTCCAGCATCCCGAAGGCGTATTCCTGAACAGTGACAAACAGGTGGCATAGTATCACCCTCTTGTACTCCTCTACCGATTCTTATGGAGTCGATATTTTCATGCAGCTTTACCATCATGGTACCATTTTTATATAGAAGTAGTAGTACTGTGGGGGGGAACCCGAATGGGTCCGACGAGTAGGCCGATAAGGCCCTGTTCACCATTCCCCCTGCATCCACCCCCGCCTTACTACCCCTCCTCTTCACCACCCAGGCGTCTCGTCTCCCTGACGAAGGCGAGGATCCGTCTCCACTCTATGAAAGACAGTTCCGTGCAGGAGAGTGTGGAGGCCCCAAGGAGGCGCCTCCTCATGGACGACCAGTGGTGGCGTACTCCTAGAAGGTGATACGGTGTTTCCTCCGCCGTTCCACATTGTGGACATAAGGGGCTATCACCGACTCCAAGTCTGTGTAGGTGGCTGTTCAGACCGTAGTGTCCTGTCATGACCCCAACCAGAGTTATCAGGGCCCAGCGACTTCTTGACATCAGCCATTTGGACGTTGCCTTGGCCTCGCCTGGCATTTCAAATCTTTGGCTTGTCTACACCCTTCCGTCTCTCTCTTTGGCTTTGCGGTAGAGGTAACAGTTTTCATCGTAGTTTCCCTTTGTGACTCGGTGAAAGGCCCTCCTAGCTTCCTGTCTCAGGCGTTGAAGCCCTTACTCAACCACGGAACCTTTGAGGTTCCAACCGCCCTGGGTTGGCACGATATCTGGAACGCTGATGTAATGTCCTCATTGAGTCTTCTTATCTCCCGTTCTAAATGCTCTCTGGAGGTTATGTTACCTTCAGAGAGACCCATGGATTGGTTTAAATGGTCCCTGAATTGGGACCAAACAGTCCTCCTCGGGGTTTTTAGGTCTAGCTGATCCGACTCAATTTCAAGTCGGATCATGCGGTGGTCTGACATCGAAATGTTTGCCGACACTCTCCAGTTTATCACCTTTGGAATCAGATGGCAGGTTGCCAGCGTTATGTCAATGACTTCCTGTCGGACTCGATTGACAAGCGTCGGCTCCAACACTAGTTTAAGTAAAGTTTTCAGTAAAGCTATACTCCAACAGAGCAGCACCTCTGACGTTTGTATCGGAACTTCCCCCAATTGTTGCATAACAACAAGTTAAGTTAAATGCAGTTTCGAAAATTACTTATGTTTGCTTTCAATCTGAACAAATTGATTTAATTCACTGTATAACTAGCGCTATTAATATGTCTAATAAATGTTTGCTGTAGTACTTTATAGATGGCTCCACTTGTAGTCGCAGTATTCATGAAACGCAAAATAAAAGATTTCGAAGTAGAAACAAGTAAATTTAAATTCTAATAAAAAGCTAAAATCTCAACATCTAAATGTTATTTACTGCGAATATTTCAATACATACTCGTTAAAGTATCCAATAAAATTATTTCTAAAAACTGGAATTCGGAAATGTTTAAACCAAAGTCGATTACTTACAAATTTAACCGCCACTTTTGTTGGCAAGGTTGACTGCATTAGAGGTCCAAAGCCTTCCTGAAGGTCGTCTGAACACACTCGACTAGCATCACGACATGCTTCCTCTAAATCTTTCTGCATCTTTGCATATCTTTTTCTAGAACATAGAAAAATTTATCAACTAGATCGCAAAACCGATAAACAGAATTATTGTTAGACACGCTAACATTTATTTTGCATTACAGTCTACTGTTGGGTAGAAAATGCATTGAGGGTGAAAGTTCTTATAAAACAAGTTTTACAAAAAACATCATTGATAACGTACTTATTATATTGCAAATTCCTAAGAATTTCCGTAGCTGAAAAACCTCCTGAAAACAGTTTCCATATGGTCGTTGCACATTTTACTTATTTGGTAAAATTGATTAATGACATCGCTTATAATGCATTTATCGCACACAAAGCGCACCGAGTCGACGCATTGTTGTCTACGCGTTTTGTGACATCTATGTTTCAGCTCCGCCTCGTTCGGCGCTTATCCGTGTTGTCGTGCTCTAGTGAGAATTTCGACCTTCGCTTTTCTTGTTTCTCAATTATTGAAAATAAAATGGTTTATCGATACTTTATGGCGCCACAATGCACAAGTACCACTATGTCCACACCAGGAAAAACATTTATAAAAGTGCCATTAAACGAAAAGAAACGGAAATTGTAGTTGAAAGCAGCTCGGCGGAACTGCACAGATGTTTCTGCAAAAAGTAACATCGATATTTGTGAGGATCATTTTGAAGCAAGTTTACATAAGAACAATATTATTTAACGCGGTATAACCCGTACATGTGCGTTAAATTTAGATGTTTTCATGTTCACCTTTGTTTTGTTATGTGCAATTTTTGCTTATTTTATTTCACAGCTTGAAAAGGACATGGACATTTTTTGGAATGGAAAATGATGAGAGGACGGAAAAGACTGATAAGAGATGCTGTTATGTGCAACAAAGGGTGAGTAGAGTGGTTCCAGGAAGATAGTGGACGACAATCGATGTTTGGGTTCCAGACACAGAGGAACAAGTATTGGACATAATTGCAGAAGAGCCTTTCAGAGGCACTCAGAACATTGCACAACCACTGACACTTTCCCAGGCACCAAATAAATACCGGCTGCATTCCTACCACGTACGTAAGATCACATTAAACCAATGGATTACTGAGCACCGGTGTAAATTGAGCAGGAGTTAATTAACCGAATACGAGAAGATGCTTGACAAGAGTGCATAATAAGATGATTACACAGGCACTTGTTTAGAGTTACAGACTCAAATGTATGTTTTTCGAGTTTTTCCAATAATTCGAGGTTATGACTTTCGAAATAGGTTCCGTCATTCAACGATTCCTGTTGAATTTACCGTTTATCCTTGTCTATCTTATTGTCACTCTCTATTTATCCATGGTTACCGGAGTTTTAAATAATTACAAAGCAACAGGTATTTATGTGATGTTAATTAGGCAGATTACCTTGAAAAACATTGTTGCCGTATTCCTAATATAGTTTTTTGCAAATTTCTCAGTTTTTAATAATTATTATTTTTTTACAAATTTTTCTGCACTTCTAAAACACCGCCAGAGAACAACGCCTACTTCAAGCTTGTAGGCTAGGCAGGGACCAACGTAAGTATTTCAAATGGCAACCGCAACATTTTATTACAGATTCGAATAGTTCGTCGAAAAGTGAGAATAATTTATCTAAACCATTTTCTTCGATTTTGACAGGTGGCTCTGCAATCCATCAATTCTCTCATTTTCTCAATGTTTTGCCCGTTATTGATCTTAATGTTTTATTGTTCAGTTCTATTGTTCTGAGTATTGTTTTTGTTTTTGCTGTTTCAGCTCTCGCTTCGTTGTTAAAGGTTTGCAGCTAGCGCTGTAGGTTATCTTCATTATCCGAGATCAGAATTGCGTCGTCCGCATAACAAAGATTTTTTTTATCTGTTTTCTTCCAAGCGCATATATACAATTTTGTCCATTAATAAAAATAGTCTTCTTGACATATTCCAGATTCTGTCTGGAATATGTCTACTTCCGAGGTCAATTCATACTCCACTTTAATTTTAGTTTTGTTGCCTGTGTTGATGTCTCTTATTATCACTACTAAACTACTGGGCTGGTTTTCTTCTTTAAGTAATTTTACCATCTCCTAATTTGATGCGATCAAAGGCTTTAGTTGGGTCTACGAAGCACATGTCAGAAGGATTGTTATAGTTAATTGCTTTGTCTAAGAGTTTAATAAGATAGCTCATTATGCCAACTTTTGCAAAAATTATGCCAACACAAAAATTCTAGGTAATTACCTAATGATGATACTCAAACGAAACCTTCAGCACTCATAAATCGAATTATGCCCGTTTCAGTTCGTTTAAAATTAATTCGCAAAAGTTCGCTTTTTATGAACATTTTTGAAAAAATTGATGAAATTGAACAAACTCCGTTGTGGTAGTGTTTTAGCAGTTAGGAGTTAAGTAAAAAATGTTTCCAGAAGACGATCTTAAGCCGAGCAATAAAGGACCAAAATCATGTTCTAAACCAAGTAATAAGAAGGGAATTAGATATTTACAACACCCTGTTTAATGTGTTCAAGTTCGCAAATTTAGTGCGTTTCGCAAAAATTTCTGTGATCAGACATTTACAAATCTCTTTAAACGTATGCGAAAAAACATAGTTTTTGGTGTTTTTCGTATGTTTCTTTTGATCTGAAACGCAGTAACGTGTTGGAATAGCATTTGTAACCTCCTGCCGACTATAATCCTGCTGCTGCGGTGTTGCATTTTCTTCTGCTAGTCGATGTTTCTTTCATGACAAAAAAATCCACGTTCAAGAATGAAATGTGGATTTTTTACTGGACTGTTCTTCCCACTTTCACAAGAAACTCAACAAAGACAAGTATGGTAGTAGATGGGCCAAATTGTCAAAACGTGCACATGTGGTGCATACAGGGTGATTCAAAATTGGCGTCATTCCTCTGGAGGTGTTGTCCGGCGGTGTTTTAGGAGTACAGAAAAAGTTGCTAAAAAATTAATTGTTATTAGAAACTGAGAAATTTGCAAAAAAACTATATCGAAAAAACGGCAACAATGTGTTCAAGGTAATCGGCCTAATTAACATTACGGAAATACCTGTTGCTTCGTAATTATTAAAATCTCCGGTAACCATGGAATTATATAGAGTGACAATAAAATAGACAAGTATAAACGGTAAATTCAACGGGATTTGTTAACAGTGGAACGTACTCCGAAATGTCAACTGTGATGTTCGTCGAAATATCCGCATAACCTCGAATTTATGTTTACAAGTAAAAATACATTTGAGTCATGAAGTCGAAACAAGTTAGTGCCTCTGTAATCTCCTTATTATCCAAGGTTATCGAGCAGCTTCTCGTATTTGGATAATTAACTCCTGCTCAATTTGTACCAGTGTTCAATAATCCAATGGTATAATCTGTCCTTGTGCTGTATATATAATCTTACATACGTGGTAGGAATTGTAGCCCTTCCTCGTATTTATTTGGTGCTTGGGAAAGTGTCAGTTAATGTGCTCTGAGTACCCCTGGAAGGATCTGCTGCAATTATGTCCAATACTTACGTATGCATACAAACGTATGCAAAAAAGCAAAGTTTTTGGTGTTTTTCGTGTGTTTCTTTTGAGTTGAAACGCAGTAACGTGTTGGTATAGCATTTGTAACCTCGTGCCGACTATAATCCTGCTGCTGCGGTGTTACATTCTCTTCTACTAGTCGATGTTTCTTTCATGACAAAAAAATCCACGTTAAAGAATAAAATGTAGATTTTTTACTGGACTGTTCATCCTACTTTCCCAAAGTGAGTGTGTTTATTTTGGTAATTTCTTTTTAGACACAATTTTAATTTAATTAGTTCGGGTTTTCAATTTTTTTCAGAACTTCTAAAGAAACCACACTATTTCCCTAAAATAGCAACTACTGTGTTGTACTGAATCGGGAAAAAGGGAATTTGGGAAAATGAAAAAATGGGCCCGTTTTTAAGCGAATGAGGATGAAATTTTAATTGAAAAAGTCTGAAAGTACCCGCCAATTAATGATTACGAAGATAAAAATTATAAAAATTTTGCCGTAAAATAAAATGGATAAAGAAAAATTGCCCTAAGTGGGAAAAATGCTGGGTAAATTGTATTAGGATTTTTTAAAGGAATTGTTCTTCTTTTCATCCCCTTTTAACAAAATAAGGGCTAAAAGTTCGACGACGCTCATCTTTTCAACAGATTTTGCTCAAATGCGGCCAAACGCAGCACCGAGTAGCAATCGCCGATCGCACCATCGAAACCGTAATTTTAAGCAAGGTGATCGTACGGTAGTTGCTAGGATTCTTCTTGTTTCCTTTTTGGTATATTGGTATTGTAATGCTTGTTTTCCATTGGTTTTGTACTCGCTTGGTATCAACAATTTTCTGAAAAAGTACAGCAATATTTTCAATTATTATTTCGCTTCCATGTTTTAGGAGCTCATTGGGTATGCCATCAGGTCCAGGTCCTGGGGCTGTGTTTTTATTTCCCTGTGGTATTCCTGAGTTGTTCGCTTGTAATTTCTGTGATTTGTTCGGTGTCGCCCTCTTCTTCTTTCTTTCCTTCTTCCCCGTCTATTGCGTGATTTGAATCACCCTGTATAATTAATGCGCCTGGGTATGCACTGAACTGCAACTTCTAGAAATTGATACGCTGAATCGTGAACTCAACGCCGAAACAGTTGCATCCATTATTAAAAGATATGCTATCTCACTCAAAGCCTCCTGGGACTTAATCGTGCCAAAGCATTCGAGCTTACTAAGCTGTCAAACAACTAATAAACCAGATGGAGAAAACTTAGATCTTTAATAATTTTAAGATCTTAGTGCCAAAACAAATCAATTTTTTCCTCAGTTAGTTAGTCATTTTCCTCTGTGACTGTGTCTCTGACTAGTTTCTGTATTATTCATTTAAAAAAAAACTATTTTTCCTGTACCCCGAAACATCCCCAGACAAACGGCCAATTTTGAATCATCCTGTATATTAACATAAGGAATATAACACTCAACACCTTCTATTATAATAAATCAATAATTAGTGAACAGCGGAAACTTACTTTAAAAAGTTGTCGTTTTCTTCGTTCATTTTATCAGCATCTTTCGCCTTATACTTTATGAGTCGTTCTACTAGTTGCCCATTTTCATCCTGAGAAAAAAATATTATTATTAGTACTATTTACAAAAGAAGTACAAGAGAATACTAAAAACAAAAAAATAAAATGAGTTATTTTTCTGATGCGCTCTATTATTAGTACACCCCATGGCAATTTCATTAGAAAATATTGTTTTTGAGTAAGACGGACACCATGATATGAGAAAATATTGTTTTTTGTCATAAATAATTGTGTTTTAGTAAAAAGCCATTTTATAGAAGTGAAGACGGACACCATTATTAGACAGTATAAAAAAAAGTCGGTATTAATTTTAAGAACTATAATGATGAAAACGTCGCTAGAGCACTCGAAGATATTCGACAAGGCCGAAAAAGTTTAAGAGTGCTGCTGAAAATTATAAAATTCGAAAATGCACCTTACATGATAAGAAAAAACGGAATCCAAACGAACAAACATAGCGGACTATGTCTAATTTCACAAGAAGAGAAACTTAAAAACAAGAAGAATACGCCTCGTACTTGATGCAAAGACGATTTTTAACGCTTTATAAAGGGTCGTCGCCTTTACTTCAGATATATCTAAAAAAATTAAGGTGTAATGAAAAGTTTATGTGTTTGATTATGGAATTCGATAAAGGATACACGGAAGACTCTAAATTATTTAATTTAAAATGTTCTTTCAAAATAATACTTGGTCTTGGTCTTTTATGTGGCCTTAAATATTTTTCTCACTTGCCCATTTTTCTTTCTATCTCTAAAAATTAAACGCATGTGGCCACACAGATCACATAGTATGTTGCAAACTACACCAAAATTTAATGCAAATTAGATATACATATATGTTTACCTGTAGAATATGAATTATCTATTTTGTAAAAGTATACAAACTGTATATAAAGATATTTGCATAAATCATACATATTCATACAGACATTTTCACAACAGACAGTTTCAAATCGCCCAACATTAAGGTGTAAATTGTAAAATATCGCGCAAAAGTCGCTTGGCGACTTTCTCAAAATGTTCGTCGCAAAACTATCTGAAAAGTAGCCCAATTTGCGATAAATCGCCCAATCTGGGCACACTGGCCACCACTAGACACATTAGCGCAATAATATTAAACAATCTTAATTAGCTTAACAGCCCTAAACAGAAATTTAAGGCTTCAGAAAAATTCTTCAAAGACCTATTTATATTGACCCTCTCCACGGAAATCTTTAGTAAAAGGCGAAAGATTTATTCGCTTTGAAGAGAGTCCAAGGTGGATAAAAAATTTTAAATTCGGTTTGTTAAACCAATGACTTCGACAGTCATTGTTAGTTAGACGCACTGGCGCCCTCTCGGCTCTGCAAGAGAACGAGAATAGATTGGGTCTTGGCCTGGCTATTTCGAAGCTACGCGATTTGGACTTAATGTTCTATTAATTATTGAATACTGCCATATCTAAATATCCTGATGATAAATATGATGCTTGGAATGATTTTACACTGTAATACAATGAAAGTTCTGAAAGTTTGAAAGGTTTTTTTCTTCATCAAGTTAACATTTTTAACTTATTTAATTAAAAAATAGAACCATTTTTCTCAAATAAAATTTCTATTTCGCATTACGTTTAAGACAAATTATAACTTTGGTTATGTATGATGTATCGTTGACGACGCATAAATTTTCCCGAATTTGGTAAATCAGGATCTGTGAACAACGTGAAATATATGTCACAAACTTGTTTCAATTTGACAGTCTAAATTAATTAGAATTAGAATTAGTCTTAGGTTTTCCAAATCTCTCAGCTACTGCTTTTGCAAACCATGCTTTCTTGATTAATGCAATTAAGAACACGATTGAAAAAAAATTAAAGTAATTAATTAGACTGTCAAATTGAAACAAGTTTGTGCATAT
>NW_026018916.1:12931942-12936661 GCF_020466585.1 Dendroctonus ponderosae | reverse complement strand
ATATGCACAAACTTGTTTCAATTTGACAGTCTAATTAATTACTTTAATTTTTTTTCAATCGTGTTCTTAATTGCATTAATCAAGAAAGCATGGTTTGCAAAAGCAGTAGCTGAGAGATTTGGAAAACCTAAGACTAATTCTAATTCTAATTAATTTAGACTGTCAAATTGAAACAAGTTTGTGACATATATTTCACGTTGTTCACAGATCCTGATTTACCAAATTCGGGAAAATTTATGCGTCGTCAACGATACATCATACATAACCAAAGTTATAATTTGTCTTAAACGTAATGCGAAATAGAAATTTTATTTGAGAAAAATGGTTCTATTTTTTAATTAAATAAGTTAAAAATGTTAACTTGATGAAGAAAAAAACCTTTCAAACTTTCAGAACTTTCATTGTATTACAGTGTAAAATCATTCCAAGCATCATATTTATCATCAGGATATTTAGATATGGCAGTATTCAATAATTAATAGAACATTAAGTCCAAATCGCGTAGCTTCGAAATAGCCAGGCCAAGACCCAATCTATTCTCGTTCTCTTGCAGAGCCGAGAGGGCGCCAGTGCGTCTAACTAACAATGACTGTCGAAGTCATTGGTTTAACAAACCGAATTTAAAATTTTTTATCCACCTTGGACTCTCTTCAAAGCGAATAAATCTTTCGCCTTTTACTAAAGATTTCCGTGGAGAGGGTCAATATAAATAGGTCTTTGAAGAATTTTTCTGAAGCCTTAAACTTCTGTTTAGGGCTGTTAAGCTAATTAAGATTAACTGTTATTTCGCTAATGTTTAGTGCTGGCCACGTGACCAGATTGGGCGATTTATTGAAAATTGGGCTACTTTTCGGATCACTGCCAGATTGGGCTAATTTTCGGATAGTTTTGCAAAAGTCGCCAAGCGACTTTTGGGCGATTTGAAACTGTTACATTTTAGGACTCTACAAATATGTATGATTATATTCTATTTATGCAAATATTTCAAAGTGAGACTAATACCAAGATTATTAATTTTGAATATAAACTACCGTCGTTCGGGGTGAAAAATAAGTATAATTTTGAGACAATTTTCAATAAAATAATCTTCCGAAGTCTTCCGTGTATCCTTTATCGAATTCCATGATCAAACACATTTTTTTTAGATATATCTGTAGTAAAGGCGGACGACCCTTTATAAAGCGTTAAAAATCGTGTTCTTCTGGTGAAATTAGACATAGTCCGCTATACTTGTTCATTTTGATTCCTTTTTTCTTATCGTGTAAGGCGAATTTTATAATTTTCAGCCGCAGTGTTAAACTTTTTCTACCCTGTCGAATATCTTCGAGTGCCCTAGCGACGTTTTCTTCATTATAGTTCTTAAAATTAATACCGACTCTTTTTATACTGTCTGTCGGAGACATTAGAGTATAATTTAAACCTTATCAATTGAATTCCAAGTCACTTCTAAAATCTCGGCAAGATAATTGACCGAAGGGCGATTTCTTCGGGTTGCGTTAGTCTAAAAATAGATTCTACCTAAGATCGGCTAACAATAAACCAGGAATCCCTAACTCCACGAAAAATGGGTCGTTTTGGGTCTTTTCGAACGACAAAATACAGTCGCATCTAGAGTCGCATACAAGACGTTGCATGAGCAGTTTCTCTGCAACGGGCGAATTTTAATATTACTTTAAAACACTAGACAATTCGTTTAGCCAGAGTCGCATACAAGACGTTGCATGAGCAGTTTCTCTGCAACGGGCAAAATTTTCTCATTTTTCATTACTTTAAAACACTAGACAATTCGTTTAGTCATCAATTAGCTAGCAATAACGATCTACGAAAGTATAATTGTGGTCAGTATAACATTGGGTAACCGACTACCTAAGTTCAAGTGTCAACCAGTGCAGTGAAACCACCAACCGGTAACCTTGCATTGCTGGGGGTGTGTGAGCTGCAGTGAATAGTGGGTATTCCCAAGTGAGTGCATCCTGATAGAGCCAAAAGGTGCAACGGGGTACAAGGGCCAAGTATTCCTCTACCCTTCACAACACGTGGCGCCAGCCAACCGCTGATGGAACGTTGAAGGTACCAACCAATCGTAAATCAAAGTTATACCCCCACAGGGTGCTCGGCATGGAGCAAACTAAGTTGCAATTTTTAGTTAAGAATTTAGATTAGACAGTATTTCTATCATTGTTAAGACCGCCAGAGCGTGTGATTGAGGAATGAATGCCCGAGCTTGATTTAATAGTTTTGAGTGTTGCCATTAAACATTTTTAATTACATGTGTTGATCAGCTATCACAGAGTTTTATTGTAGGAAGGATCAGCAAATCTCGAAAGAGGGTCAAATTTAAACATTGATTCTCTTTCCCGCGTTGGGTTGATCTTTCGTGAAAGATCGACCGAGTGTTAGTGACCGAAATGACCTCCTCACTATACACTGTCTAATCATGGTCTTCTTCACCTCTATAAAATGGCTTTTTACTAAAACACAATTATTTATGACAACAATCTAATCTAATCTATCATATCAATCTATCTAATGAAATTGCCATGGGATGTACTACTAATAGAGCACATCAGAAAAAATAACTCATTTGATTTTTTGTTTTTAGTATTTTCGTGTGTGTAAAATGTGATAAATCATTATCTCTTTAGACTTGGTTTTAAAAAGTTTTCTTAGGCATTAAAGTCTAAGGACATATGCATAATTTTTATAAAAGGTGCTTTTTTGACAGTATTGTGTTACAAAATGTGGTTATGCAAACATTTGTTGTGGTTAAATACTGAAACTGCCCTCTGAAATTAAGGAGTTTTTAGGCAACACGTTTTACGTTATCCGTTATTCTGAGCCAGCGCATTAGTAAATAAATAATCGTTTACGTTATTAGAGGATAACGTGTTCTTTATTTACGTACGAGTAGCGGTAACGTTGAAAATCAGAACGACGGTGTTGATATATTTGACTTATTTGTAATATTATTAATAAAATAAGCGGCTATTGATAAAAACATTTTTAACTTATTTAATTAAAAAATAGAACCATTTTTCTCAAATAAAATTTCGATTTCGCATTGCGTTTAAGACAAATTATAACTTTGGTTAATATGATGTATCGGTGACGACACACAATTTTTCCCGATTTTGGTAAATGAGGATATGTGAACAACGTGAAATATATGTACAATATATGTCACAAACTTGTTTCAATTTGACAGTCCAATTAATTACTTTAATTTTTTTTAAATCGCGTTCTTATGTTTTCCAAATCTCTTAGCTACTGTTTTTGCTAACCATGCTTTCTCAATTAATGTAATTCATCGAGTTTTTTTTCAAATACTTTTGAATGTGTCATTTTAATAATAATAAAAGAAATTTGTGAGTATTATGCCATTTACGCAAAGATGGACCGAGGTAGAAAGTCAGATTTACACAACTATTTAATCGCATAATTTTATGTATGGTCCATTGTACATTTGTAAACCAGATTAAAAAATCTGAAGTGGATACGTACTTATGTTTTGCAAGAAGTTTTATATTATTTACTGAAGAAACAATTAAAAAATATACTCTATCACTTTGAAAAATAATTATCTTTCATTCCTCAATCACTATCACTTTTTTTTATTTACCCCATGGGAACTATACAATCTGTATGCATAAGTGAAACTTATGGCAAACAGCAATACTTCCCATTTCTCAAATGCCGAATGATGCCGTTGGAGTAGGAATTCGACCACAAACAGGTAGATTACCATATCTAATGTCTTCTTCCGACTTCTAGGTATTGTATAACAGCGTAGCAGCCCATAAGAGTAATTGCAAATTAGAAAAAGCAACAGCGCTTTATCATGCCATCATTTGGACCAATCGCGACGTAGAATTTGACACAATCCGCAATTTTGCAACGGAAAACCAATTCCAACAAAATGGCCTTTTCAAGAATAACAAAGGTTTTTTAAAGCAAAAGCAAAGAATACGAAGTGGTTAAGTTGCCATAACGTATTCACATTTTGCAGAAAAAAAGTTTGTTAATAAACCTAAAAGTTTTTTGAATAGCAGAAAACAGCCCTGTGCTGTATCACTCACGTTAATTTTAACGTGCGTGTTATCCGTTAAACACGTTATGTGGCTCCAACTGGTGTGTTGTATCAGTAAAACCTTTATATTATAACAGGCGCACGCTATGGACGAACGTTGACCTGGACCAGGCAGCAGAAAGTCTCACCAGGGAAATTAAAAATGCCCTGGCAGCCTCAACAAGTCAAACCGTCGTACCGGCCAACCAAATAGACCAAATACCTCCCTGGTTAAAAGCCAAAATCAGGGAGAAAAACCGGATAGGACGCAGAGCCATGAGTACGCAAGATCCCTATCTAAAAAAGCAAGTCAACCGCCTCCAGACTGCGATCCGAGAAGACATGAAAGAACTCAGGTCGCAGATCTGGGATGCTACCATGGACGAAATTGAGGCTGAAGAGAACAACCAATCAATCTGGAAACTGGCCAGGAACCTCACCAAAGGACCAAAGAGACCAATGCCACCAATCCAAGAGGAGGAAGTGGACAAAATTGTATCCGCCCACTTCCAAAACTGGCAGACCACCAAAGCAAAACCAGTCACGAATGAGATCATCCAGGACATCATCCAGGGGACGAAGAAGAGAAAAGCCCCTGGACATGACGAAATCTCTAATGAGGTCCTCAAAAAGCTACCGAAAGCAGCAATTGA
>NW_026018916.1:12927995-12930943 GCF_020466585.1 Dendroctonus ponderosae | reverse complement strand
TGCGTTATCGAAAATGTTATCCTGAACTGTTAAGTCGCCATAACGTGTGGCCGTTAAAAATAGCATTTATGATACAGCACAGGGCTGATTGTCACCTTCATTAAATTTTCATATAAAAATTATTTCTTTGTTATTCAAATATACACTTTTTACACCTTAGATAACATACCTGCGCTTTCCTAAGTTTTTCTTCTAGAACATTGAATGCTAACTGTAATGTTCGATGTTCATCCCTCAGAGTGTCGTTGATATACTTAAGTTCTTTGTTTGCATGGGTTAACATGCTTACTTCAGCTTGCAGACTTAGATTTTTTGCTTGAACTTCTGCTAAACTGGAATTAAAAACAATTTGAAATACTACCTTGAAAACATGCATTACCATAGAAGCTTACAACAAATGATGTATTCAATGAATGCAACAATGTATTACAAACTCATAAGCCATTATTCAAAAAAGGAAGAAAAAATTGAGTTAATGGAGCTTATGTAGCTGTATGCGAAAAAATACTATTCCGTGAAACACATTTTTTGTCAATATGTGGTTGGCACTGTCGCAATGAAGACATGGACCGGTAAGGGAGATGGTCCAGTGACAATAATGTGTGACCTTAGGTCATTTTTAGGCCTCTTAATTGCAACACGCTTTACGTTATCCGTTATTCTGAGCATGCGCAATAGTAAAAAAATAACCGTTAACGTTATAAGAGGATAACGTGTTCCTTTATTTACGTCCGAGTAGCGGTAACGTTAATAAGCATCACGTTAAAAAGCAGAACGACGGTGTTTGTGACACCGACAGGTGTGAGGTGACAGTGACATATTTGACTTATTTCTAATATTATTAATAAAATATGCGGCTCTAATGCAATAAGAAATGTATTGTAAATCTATATAAAACTTTTTTAATGATTAATTTACGCCATTATTGCGTAATTACGGATTTTATGTGAAAATTGTTTAGACAAATTGGAACTTTGGCAACACCACTAACATCGCACCGACAGGCTCTAACTTCTAACCCATAACCTAACTATTTGATTTTGAATTTTTATTTAATATATTTGGAATATGTTTCTTCTAAAACTCAAAATTGATAAGGCAATATCTGGTCTTAATATTTTCTAAATTAAAAATAGCCTTTCGGTTTGCAACAACGGGTGACAGTGCAACCCCGCAGCGACAGTTAGTGTATTAAACTAGCCTAGTGTAGGTACCTATATTATAGTGTTAATTTTTTTTACATTTAGAAGTAAGTTTTATGTATTTTCTTTGAAAGAAATCTACTGTATAACCTAAAATATTTTTAAAAATTTTCCATTTTACAACAATAATTATTAACCATAGTAGGCTGTCTATCTTACGAACTCTATACCCCTTACCGGTGGGGGAGATGGTCCAAATATTATTTAAATAAAATTTGCATTTGTCAACATCTCCGCCGTTTTAAAAGAGAAATACTCAGACAAACCGAAAGCATACTAGTTTTTTAAGTAAATCCATCAATTTTAGTTGATAAGTATAAACCTAAAGTTCGTAAAGATAATTCGAAAAAAGTCCTTGCTTTAATATATTTAAATAATTTGAAACAAAAACCTACTTGGAATCTCTAACTGCAACTAATTTGTCCTGTTCTTGTAATCTTGAAGTCAAATCTATTATTTGTTGAGCATGTTCGCCTTTTCTCCTATGAAGTTCGGTAAGCTCTTCGGCTTGGACTAGAAATTTCTGTTTAAACTGCTGAACCTCTTCATGCAGTTTTGCCTCTGAAACATAAATTAGATTCAGGGAATTAACATGTTCGGAAATAAGTAGCTGTATTACTAATGTTTAATAAATAACAACAATATAGAATGAAGTATACCTGTGGAATTAAGAGGTTTTCCATCATTGCCTTCTATTCTCAGCTTTTCATTTTGAACGGAAAGCTGCAGATTCTCATTCCGCAGAAAATTCGCATTCTCGAACACTTTGTTATCTGAAATGAAAACATATTCAATAAATCAAAGACATGTGGTAGATCAACTGAAATTTACTGAGCTATCCCTATGAAAGTTTTACTTAAAAACGGATACTGCAGTACGTACTAGAACATGTTAAGTACTTATATAATAAAAATATAGGTATACTCAAAATATTAAAAATATGGATACACTGTATTTTCCAGAATACAGACACAATAACGTGCAGTTTAGATCACTGTGATACAATAGGTACAGTGTTCCGCAATATGCAAAAGATATTTATACGGGGTGATTCAAAATTGGCGTCATGCCTCTGGAGGTGTTGTCTGGGGGTATTTTGGACGTACAGAAAAATAGTAAAAATAGTTAAGTGTTATTAAAAACTGAGATATTTGCAAAAACCTTGATCAGAAGGATGGCAACAATGCTTGTCACGGTAATCTGCCTAATTAACATTACGTAAATACCTGTTGCTTCTTAATTCTTAAAGATTGAAGTAACCATGGGTAAACACATAACAAACTAAACTAAACCAAACATCCGAACACTCATCTGTAGATTCCTGATAGGTGTCCTAATTGTGACAATGGTGACAAGAAAGACTCTTGTTGGTTCAACTTTTTGCGCCGTTTTACCTGTAGCTTACAGCTCTTGTTAGCGCCACATTTGTATTCGTATTATTTATGCAACCAGCCTTGCTCTTCTTCGTCTTTTCTCACTTGCCGATTCAATGCTGGCGAAGAGGGGGAAGGAACCTTTTTTTTTTTTTTTTACCGGAAAGGTGGGAATAACCGCCATTGCTATTTCTTCACTTGATATTCATTGATGTTTCATATTCTGCGTTCTTTGCCTCCATATTGGAGCAGTGTACAAAACCTTGCAATATAACATTATCAACACATTTCAAGCAAACCACAGTGTTTATATTACCCTACATACAGTCCACTATTTAAAGCGTATCTCCACCCCCAAACAGCATTTTTGCAT
>NW_026018916.1:12927742-12927945 GCF_020466585.1 Dendroctonus ponderosae | reverse complement strand
AAAATATAGTTTTATTGTAATTTTAGTTGGGTAGTTAAGGCCGTATGTAATCATATCTGTTGAAAGTTAGCCCTTTCAAGGCCGGGGGCATGTTAGCGCCACATTTGTATTCGTATTATTTATGCAACCAGCCTTGCTCTTCTTCGTCTTTTCTCACTTGCCGATTCAATGCTGGCGAAGAGGGGGAAGGAACCTTTTTTTTT
>NW_026018916.1:12914257-12927718 GCF_020466585.1 Dendroctonus ponderosae | reverse complement strand
GGAATAACCGCCATTGCTATTTCTTCACTTGATATTCATTGATGTTTCATATTCTGCGTTCTTTGCCTCCATATTGGAGCAGTGTACAAAACCTTGCAATATAACATTATCAACACATTTCAAGCAAACCACAGTGTTTATATTACCCTACATACAGTCCACTATTTAAAGCGTATCTCCACCCCCAAACAGCATTTTTGCATTTAAAAAAGGGTGAGCTTCGCACAACAGCTCTAAAGTGAATTTTTAATACCTATCGCATGCAGATATTGTGAAAAGACTTTGTTAAAGACCACCATTTGCAGAGATAAAGTAGAAACCATCTTCGTAATGAAAGGACATTCTAATACGAGAAACACTAATCCGCACTAGGGAGGCCATAAATCCATCATGGCCCCCCTGGAATGTGAAAACTAACCGCCCAAACCTCCCTCAAACAATAGCCCCCTCATAACCCCCTTCTCTCCCAACTCTTTGCCTCTTCCCTCCACCGTCCGTTAAAACGCAGGGGCAAGGGGGTCCATCTGCAAAAATCACTAACGCGATTAAAAACACTCGGAAAATTACCATAAAGCCGGGTTCTCATGAGTCCGGAACGCGTCCCGAATGCAGAATACGGAAAACCTTCCGACCAATCAGAAGTTTGCCGGATGTGTTAGCTCTACCCATCCGCAGAAGTTGCCAAATTTGAATATTTTCAGCATAACGTGCGGAAGAATGTGCAAACCTAGAACGGTTATGTTCGGCGGCGTCTATTCGGCAGTCTTTCATTTTGATGTCTTTGTTTCCTTCTTTTTAGAACGTACAAAGACAAAAGCAGATTTAGCTTTTGGTATCGAACGTTCATTTCATGCGCCTCGAAATACTGCCAAGAAAAATGTAGAGAAAAAGAGTTGTATTGTGTCTCATGTAATGTATTGTAGTAGAAGGCTGTGCGCGCACTTTCCCCACACCGCTTCCGCAAAGCATTCCGGACCCATGAAAACCAAGCTTAAACCAAAAGGCACCCGGAAGGAGCAAAAGTTCGAAAGACTAGATGACTCACATTTTAATCGAGTTTCACGCGTGTCGCCGTCAGGGGCGCTAAACGTATATTCAAAATCTATCATTGCAGTTTCAATTCTAAGGGGGGATGTTCTGTGATCGAAAGCACATTGATCGTATGGCGTAATATACATATACAAGTTTACTTATATGAGTTTCCTGCAAGATAATCTGAGCCAGTGAGTTACTGCGCCGGTGAGTTGGGTTGGTGCACCAAGCCATTTGCGCAACACTACGCCAACTCATGAAAATTCACTGAGTTACCCAGGCCTATTGCCAATTGCCTAAAATTATTTTCTGTGATATTTTCCACATAATTTTCGAACGGTGTTATCAGAAACGGTTGTAAGGGACATGCAGTCGCCCAAAAAAAATGAAACCTAAAAACTACGTTTGACAAACTAATCTTTCATATTGCTTATAATTCTTGAAGCTTGCCATACTGCAGAATGCAGAATCACGTGGACAAACAAAATAAAACATTGAACTTTGCAAAAATCCATTCTGAGTTACGTCCGTAACTTCTTAATGTATATCTGGATTGCTGGTGTCTCGAAGACTTTCATGGTATAAGCAAAGTTGTGTCCTGTGGAAAAAATGCTTATCAAATCAAACAGCAAGGACAACATTTAACAGTACTTTTTTTCATTTTCGATGATTTCTTCTCTCAGGACTTCTATACCAATATTATAAAACATCAAATTTAATACAAATTCAACTGTTGTACTGAAACAACTTCTTTAAAACACTTATATTTTATATTAATTTGTCAACAACTTGTCCGGTTATACTTAGCGGCTATTTTTAGGCTACCCTTTAAAATAAGCGGCTGACCGATATTTATAACGGATTTAGGTTATGTGTTTAATGGACAATCGATTTACAGAATACCAATAAAAACTTAAGCGGCAATAAACTTTGTAACGTACGTTAACGTTTAACGGAATAGTTACAGAATAGGGCCCTTAATTTATTTCTGTATCCCAGATTACTAAACTCATGATTCAGTCAGTTCTGTGCTTGCGCATGATAGTAAGATTCTCACACATGTGAATTGTCACTCGCCTGGTCTAGACCAGGTGAATTTGCTCTCACCGATTTTAGGTAATCGGCAATACAAAAATTCCCCGGTAGTGCGCACGTAAACGCATGAAAATAAACACACTGAAATCGGCCGTTCAAGGGTGATTCAGTGTCGTATTATAACATAAGTGTTGATAAATAATAAAGATGTTCTGGAGCTCCTTGAAACATGTTTAAATAGAAGAAATCTATAAAGAAAACGACCAAATCATTTCCTACAATGGAACAATCATGATTAAAACTTTTTACTTTTCCAGTTTCTAGAGTTAATTGAACACATATTAAGTATTAAGTTAATCTTCAAAATGGAATATATAAAATTAAAATATCGATTATTTATAATTGGTGAGCTATTTATTAAATTAATGATTGTACTGATTATGTAACAAATATTTATTAAATAATAGTGTTCGTCTTCTACATTATCGAATACTTTTCTGTACGCTTAGCAATTATTTCCATGCAGGCTTAATGCTCAATTTTTATAAACTCTCGTCTCTCCTCTGGCTTTCATTGTAATTGTAATGCTTTCGCTTCAATATTAGACCGTATCGACGGTTTACCAGAATAACCGCCTAACTCGCAGTCGGGTTGAAGAAGCGGCTAACTCGCTATCGGCTTCAAGGGCACGTGCTCAGGATGATATAACATCGAAGGCAGAACATCGATTTTTAACAACATCGATGTTCTGATAGTTTGCCATTGCATACAAATTTCAAATTGATTAACTTGAACTTAAATAATTTTATTTTTCTACTACTATGACATTAAATTCAACTTGTAGTTGCCACGTTTTCGGTCAACTGGCTGCAAAAAAAATGGTTGGGTGCAGCTGGAAATGGGCCGCTATATCGCGGTATCGTTTGTATCGGCACTATCAAAGAGTTCGCAGAAAATGCTTCTATCTAGAATCAACATCAAATGTCCGATGATTTCATTTCAAGATCTAACATCGATGTCGGGCTGGGCGATGCGACTCTGATTAGATTATTCTTTGTAAGGATGTACATGTAATTCGTTCGATATTCGATATTTTTACCATCGATGTTGGAAATTTAGAACATCGATCCTAGATTCTGAAATGAAACCATCGGATATTTTTTTTTGTAAACTCGATATATCGTCTGAAAGGTTAGGTAAATTACTCTTTTTGGAGTCAGTTTCCCGAAAAATGTGGCAACTATAAGTTGAATAAATTAAGTCGAGTATTCAACATTGCATTGTTTTAAAATGTCATAGGAGTAGTAAAATAAAATTATTTAAGTCTAAGTTAATCAATTTCAAATTTGTATGCAACGGCAAACTATCCGAACATCGATATTGTCAAACATCGATGTTCTGCCTCCGATGTTTCCCTAACATCGATATTACCTTTCGTCAATGTCAACATCTGCTACCATCGATGTTATAGGATCGATGTCCCATCCCTAGTCTGGACGTAGCGATGCAATTGACAACAAAATAATTTGTGATTTGTAGGCGATCGCAGCAAATTGTGGACGTTGAAACATGAGTGGTTACTCTTACCAACCCTGGCTGACTTTTTGAAAAACTCACTTTTATACGAAATTTCTGGAAGTTTCCAGTTATTAAAGCGAGTCGACTAACCGTAGGTAAACACGAGTTTTTCAAAAATTCGTCAGGAAAAAACCAAAAATTCCTAAATCCGGCCCATAACATCACTCGGTTGCTTTTTCACACAGCGGTTGCTTTTTCGGAAAAACTCACATCAATAGAGAATTGTTTGGAGCTTTCAGGATGCTTTCAGTTATTACGGGGAAACGATTGGCCGTTGGTAAAGATAGACGAAGGAAAAACCAAAAATTTTCCAAGTCTGCCCAGAATATCACTTGCGAAAGAAAATATGCGGATTTAAATGAGGAAACCCTCACTTTAGTTGAATTTTTCACGATTTTTGCAGGTACTAAATCGAAGCGATTGGTCGTTGGACACCGATTTTTCAAAAATTCGGCAAGGAAAAACCAAAAGTTCCTGAATGCGGCCCATAACATTACTCGCAAGGGAAGAGGAAAAACTCACTTGATTAGAAAATTTGTGGCAGTTTCCAGGATGTTTTCAGTTACTATGGGGAAGCGATTAGCCGTTGGTAGAGATATATGAAGGAAAAACCAAAAATTGATCAAGTCTGCTCAGAAGATCACTCGACAGAGAAAATCTGCAATCTTTAAATAAGAAAACCCTCACTTTAATAAGAACTTTGCAGCGCTGCAAAAAAAAATACTAAAAAAATTAGGTTGGAAACTACAGATTAACACTAATCCGTCTTTTAATCCTCCAAAATTGGTCGATTAAATTTAAACTCCACCCAGGGCCGGCTGCACAATACAAGTTCACCGACAGTTCAGTGAACAATTATTTCCATGCTGGCTTAATGCAAATTTTTTTTTTAACTTTTGTCTCTCCTGCACGGAACTGTCTTCCCTAGAGTAGAGACTATAGATGACACGAAATATTTGTCACAGAGTCACAGGTATCGATATGGAACAGTCGGTACCTGTTATCGATATTTAAAATAACATGTGATTTGAAATAACAGGGCTCGCCTACAATGCTGGTCAGTACCAGTACAACATCCGGGATTTCGATATTTCAACAAAGCAAAAAGGCAAATACCTGCCTTTATGCCTTTTGATTCCCACGGCGTTGTCAATTGACCTGAATTTTAGTGAAAGGAAATATTTTATGCTCATGAAGTGGTAAGGTTTTGTATGTATGAGAGTGGGACGTGGGACCTGATAGCAGTGCTTCTGGAATAAAATAGCATTTGCTGCATCTGCCCAGTGGAGTAGTGGACGAACTACATTTAAATTTGTATAGGCGCTATTTACCTACTCTGGACATGTTTCAATATTTGTTTATATCAAACATAGCTGAAGTATTAAATGGCCAATTTTCAATTAAGCGATAAGATGAATTGTAATCAGTGATTAGCATGAAAATAGAAGATAGACAAAAAATGTTCACATTTTACTGCCCTTAAGTGGGAAACATAACAAATGAACCTTTTTTTGTGTTCAAATAAAGTTTCGATAAAATGGTAAAACGTTACTTATAAAAAATGTTAATACTTTTGTTTGACCATCAGCCCTTCTATACATAAAGGGACAAAAGGGATTCGGTCTTCGGTCATAATTTATCGCTGACCCAACAGATTCGCACCCAAATTATCAGGAAGTGGAGTGGATATCATTCAATGGAACAATTAGTGCAATCGGATTAGATTTTTTCCGGGCACTAAATAGATGAAAGTAACTTTTTTTTCAACTTTTTATAATTAATTTGGTTTTGCTTCAAAAATCTCACCATAACTTTTTTGAAGGTGTTTGTATACTTTATAAGTGGTATAAATTTTAGTTTCAAATATTCATAACTTTTTGTTCATTCCTATTTGTTATGTAAAAAGAGCTCTTGACAGATTCTAAATAGATTTTTCTTGAGACGTTGGGGAGACTTCTCTGAGGTTGTATTTTACTCGTAAAGAGTTATACCGCAACGTACAATAAATGAAAATTTTATTACTGACTGACCAAAAAAAGTTATGGTACGATTTTCTTGAAACAAAACTGAATTAATTATAGAAAATTAACAAAACGCTGAAATCGACGATTTTTGTTGATTAAACAAGTAAACAAATGAACGGATTTTAATGTGGTTTATCTGATATCATAGGTACTTTTATATACTTAAACCCTTCAGGGAAGTAAAGCATATGATTTTAGATAATCGAGAAATATACCCGCTAAAAGTATTTAGTTTATAACGTAAGATGCATTTCTATGTACATAATATATGCGGTTTAATAGAATGTAGAATTTTAATTCTACTACTGACATGATTAAAGATTTTACATCAAACGACAATTAATGACAAATCAAGAACGAAATACTGATAGTAAAGTCAAAGCGATTGACTTAGAGTATGAACAAGAAGAAACTGAAATGTTACACCCACTTCGAGAATTTGATGCGCGAGAAAATGACTCGGGAAAATAATTTGTCTCATTAATATACAGAGTGATTCACGGTCGATGGCGTATTAGACCTTTAAGGAGAACGCTATGCACGATCTATCTGCAAATTTGTATAACGAAGTCACCAGATATGTTCTATCGGCCTAAAATATTTTCAACAATGCGAGGTTGCCGCTTATACCGAAACGTACATACAACTTTGCTATTTTAAATGAGACACCCTGTATATTATTGCACGGTTGGATTGGGATATAGATCTGATTATTTCTGCATAACGATTCCTATATCGATCTAAAGCGGTTTCCGAAATATTTAATAAAATTCATTATTTTTAATCAAAACGTAGCCCTACTAATCTTGTATTACAACGCGATTTCGATCACTGTAAATTTAAAATTTCGGTACTGGGTTCGGAAAACCCTATGCTTGAGCCCGGCGTACAGCAGTTTGTTCCAAATTATACAGAATGTCTTGAAAATACTGACCTTTCGGATAGAGATAAAAACGGCTCCAATTACATTTTTTCAAATAGAACACCCTGTATATTAGTTAAAATACGGGAAGGCCGTTAAATTCCCTGCGAAACGATATATCATGTTTCTATACCTAAAGTGTGAAATTTCCGAAATAAATGGACATTTTGATTGCAAAAATTCGATTACGAATCGTATTTATGAACGTATTTATCAAAGTAGCCATGAAATGTCATAATAGTAGAAACTTGAAATTCTTAAAACCAGTTGTCAAGTCAGCAAAGATAAGATATAATTCTATATAATAAGATAAAATATAATACAAATAATAGAGAAAACTTTTATACACTTTTTAATGCAGTTTAGACTTAATTATTCACAAAATGGAGAGCAACCGTTCAGTTCAACTTCAATTCAGACTCATAAACAAATTCAAACGAAGTTTTAATGAAACTGCTTCTTCTTCATGGACAATGTGACCAAATTGTTGCAAGGACATGCAGAAAATTCAACGAAATGTTTCCAAATTTAAAGCAAAAGAATGCAATGAAATTTGTGCGAATACAACACAATTTCCTTAATTATGGCACCACACTGAAAGCTAAACCGAATTTACTAAAATCTGTAACTTCTGATGAAGACAGCATTGTAAATGTTTTAGCGTACTTCCGTGCATATCCTCAAGCTTCTATTCCGTAGTGCCACATATGATTTGGGTTTAGCCTATAGTGCCATTCAAAGGATCCTGATCAAGCATGCAATGTATCCGTACAAGTTCACAAAAATGAGATTTTCTTTAAGAACTTTATGAAGAATTGCAAAATCTGCAACTATTATGACATTTCATGGCTATTTTGATAAATACGTCGACATAATTGAATTTTTGCAAAAATGTTCATTTATTTCGGAAATTTCACACTAGGTATAGAAACATGCTATATCGTTTCACAGGGAATTTAACGGTCTTCCCGTATTTTAACTAATATAGAGGGTGTTCTATTTGAAAAAATGTAATTGGAACAGTTTTTATCTCTAGCCGAAAGGTCAGTACGTCCTGTATAATTTGGAACAAATTGCTGTACGCCGTACTCAAGCATAGGGTTTTCCTAACCCAGTACCACAATTTTAAATTTTGAGGTATCGAAATCGCGTTGTAATACAAGATTCCTTGGGGCTACGTTTTGATTAAAAATAATGAATTTTATTTAATATTTCGGAAACCGCTTTAGATAGATATAGGGATTGTTATGCAAAAATGATAATATCTATATAGACAATCTAACCGTGCAATAATATACAGGGTGTCCATTTAAAATATCAAAATTGTATGTACTTTTCGGTATGAGCGGCACCCTCGCATTGCTGAAAATAATTTAGGCCGATAGAGCATATCCGATGACTTAGTGCCGGTGCACACGAGCGTTTTTTAACGGTGCGGTGCCGCCAACAACTTTTTTCGGAGCAGTTTTCGCCAATTTTGAATCACCCTGTATGTTTACTTGTGTGTCTAAAAGACGGGGTGATTCACCTGTCGATGGCGTATTAGACGTTTAAGGAGAATGCGATGCCCGATATATCTGCAAATTTGTATAATTAAGTGCCGGTGCACACTAGCGTATTTTGACGCTGCGGTTACGCATATTTTATGATAGATTTATTTCGACATAACGCAATTTTAGTGCACGCATGAAGGTCGATAATGAACAACAGGTTTTGCTTGCGTATTACGGTTACAAATTTTACATTTGTAAAAAGAAAAGAAATTATTGGGTTCACCATATATGTGACTTCTCATGCATTAAAAGGAGCATTTGCTCGCGATTTTGGGGATCTCAGGACCGACAAAGCAAAGTTTTTTAATTACTTCCGGTTTTTACGGTGCGAAGACGTCGCGTCACCGCACCGTTAAAAAACGCTCGTGTGCACGGCACTTAATTGTACAAATTTGCAGATATATCGGGCATCGCATTCTCCTTAAACGTCTAATACGCCATCGACAGGTGAATCACCCCGTCTTTTAGACGCACAAGTAAACATACAGGGTGATTCAAAATTGGCGTCATTCCTCTGGCGGTGTTGTGTGGCGCTGTTATAGGAGTACAGAAAAAATAGTAAAAGAAATTAATTGTTATTCAAAACTGAGGAATTTGCAAAAAACTATATCAGAAATACGGCAGCAATGTTTTTCAAGGTAATCTGCCTAATTAACATTGCGCAAATACCTGTTCCTTAGTAATTATTTAAAACTCCGGTAAACATGGAATTATACAGACTGACAATAAGATAGACAAGGATAAACGGTAAATTCAACAAGATTTGTTGACTGCGCAACGTACTTTCAAAATGTCAACCTGTTCTCATAACCTCGAATATTGGTGTTTAAAAATAAACCATACAACACCAAACATTTGAATGATTAATTCCAAACAAGCTAGTGCCTGTGTAATCTCCTTATTATCCACTCTTATCAAGCAGCTTCTCGTATTCAGTTAATTAACTCCTGCTCCATTTGTATCTCCTTCTGCTGTGTGTATCGTACAAACGTGGTAGGAATGTAGCCGGTATTTATTTGGTGCCTGGGAAAGTGTCAGTTATTGTGCTCTGAGTGCCCCTGGAAGGCCCTGATTCGATTACGTCCAATACTTGTTCCTCTGTGCTTGGAACCCGAACATCGATTGTCGTCCACTATCTTCCTGGAACCACTCTCCTCGCCATTTGTTCGCGTGAGTTCTTTCAGCTTTTGCTATGTTACTGTAGCATTTCCGATGAACTAATCGGATATTCGCAAATTCGTGAAAGGAAATTCAAAGTAAGTCACAGTTTGACAAATTATTGTTATTATTGATAAGAGCTATCCACCTGTAACTTTTTGTTAATGACAAAAAACATCATTGCCGCTTTGACTTTTCATCAAAAAATTGTAGAAGAGAACTTTTTTAATATCAAAAATGTTCGTCATTTGAAGCAAATATCGTATTTTTTTCTTTTTGAATGCTTAACTATTCCAATATGCTACCAATTAAACATGGAACAATTTCAAAATAATGCTTAATAACAAAGATAAAATTCGATTTTCAACTGTTAATATCTCAGAAATTTTCGAAAAAAACATGTTCAATATTTTTCTCGTACTCCCCCTCTATCACCCCTTAAAAGGAATGACGCCAATTTTGAATCACCCTGTTAATAATTTCAATTCAACTTGTTAGAAAAACGAAAGTACTTGTTTAATTTAAACCGTTCATTTGTTTTTATTGGTTTACCCTTTTTGAATTTACTCGGCGCCAAAACTGGCGATGTTTGGTAACATTTGTCCGATAGTTGGCGACATCGCGATTTCTCAGTCTGGTCCTGGGTACAACCGCTCGCGAGTAAGCTCGGTTCTGCGATAACTGGCTGAACCGTAGCTAAACTTACTTTTGTGCGACCGGCCCTTCGAGCTAGTGAACCAAGTTTAACTGACGATGCAATTCAAAAGGCTAGCTAAACCAGGTTTACCGCTAAAACTTAATTAGAATACGACGGTGCAATGGGCCATTAATTAAGCATATTTTCCCAAACAAAACATAGTACCTAATTCTTGCCGAAAACTGCATTTTAAGGAAAAAAGTTTCAAATAAAAAGTGCTAGAAATGAGATAAATTACATTGTTTTAATATAGTGAGCCAAAAGCGGCAGCGAAGTCGCACACTGCTTGTGCGATTGTTTGATTTTCGGTTAGTGGACTGTAAACACTTTTTTTTAAATCAATACATTTAATCATTCAAACTCAGATTTTACACGTATTTTGAATGGTAGTCGGTTGTCGGCACCGCGACATGTGTTCGATTATATCTAATGTTCGACTTCTTTTCTTTGACTCTAGCTTTCGACTCTTTTTGGTTCTTTTTAATTTATCGCTCAAGGGTAGGCACACTTCGCTAGTGCCTGTGGTGCACACTAGGGGGTCGGTCACCACGGTTCAATCGTTCAAACGGAACACACACCTTTCACAGTTACCGTTTATTTTATGTGAAAGCTGTTGAATTTTGCCATAAAGTACTTAAGTATATATAAATAAATGAGTCCGTATGGAATATAGCAATTAGTAAGTACAGGCTTATCAAATCAGGTGCCAATAGAATAATGCATGTATGGAATCAATCTCAAAATCTGTGATATTAAAATAAACGAAAGTGCAAATGAAAGTTATCAGCTATTGTCGTAAATAAAGAAAATCTTGCTTCTTCCGCAAAGTTCTAAACATAACACATAATTAATTAAAAAGCTTACGTTGTGCTATTAAATCCTGAAACCGGTGTGTTTCACTTCTGTTCCTATTTTGCAATTGTAACAAAATATTACGGCGCCACTCTCCAAGTTCCATGTTTCACAAAAGTTCGACCGTAAAATACACCCGAAAACCGATCGTAAATCGCGCATTAAACGTAACCGTGTAACACTCGAAAAACACCCGCACCGAATAAAATACTTAGCAGTTAATAGATATTTAATTTACAAAAATTCCGAAAACTAACCAAGCTTTTTTGTATTGATAAAGTATATCACAAATGTCTATTTACTGAACGGGGCCCCGTGCGCTGTTGCCATGTGGTAGTAATATTTGACGTAATTTCTGCCCAGCTGACCGGCGCGATTGGTGAGGAGTTTAAACCATTTTAACACCGATGAAATGGTTGAAATTAAAAACTTTAATTATTAATTATTATAAAAAAATATTGGTTTTCAATATTTAATTAGTATCAAACAAATAAATTAATAATTATTTTTCTTGGTACATAATATTTTTGGTAACAATATATAACACCATTAACACCCAAAAAGTTACTAATACATTAATTTCAATAAGTGTAAACACACTGTAAAACATATTACCTCAATTTTGAATGATTAATTAATGGTAAATATTTCATAGCAAAAGGAAATATTTTATAAATATTATAAAAAGTATTTGTTTTTAATATTTAATTAGCATCAAACAAATAAATTAATAATATTTTTTCTTAGTACATAATATTTTTTGTATTTATACAGGGTGGTTTTTTATATATTTTTTATAGTTTTATGTAAAAGTTGTTGATGCACATTTTAACAATATCTTGTATGATACCGACTGTCTCAGAAAAGTGAGGCAAGATAAAAGTAATTTTTTTGAATAGAACTACCCATTCTTCATTAGCTCATGGGATGCAGCTTGAAACGCTGTATATGCACCGTAAATTGTTTTTTCTTACTTGCGACGTTGACAGATTATCGCCATTTTACTAAAATTTCGCTTAAAAACATGGTATCTAAAAATTCATTGTAGAAGCAAAAAAAAGCAGTTAGAGATGCAAAAAAATACGCCTTTGCAATAACCACAGATCCGTTAAGAATTCTATTTAACCAAAATATCAATAAATTGTACAGGGTGTTAAAAATGTGGACTTCCATCTAAAACTTTTTAAAGCAATATAACTTTTATTTTTCAAATGGAAGTACCTGTATATTAACACGTCATTAGATGGACAATTTACAAAGTTACAAATTTGCATGTACACTTTAAGGTGTCAAATCAACCGTTTTTAAATTATAAATTAGTTGATTTAAAAATTTCAAAAAGTGGTTTAATTGCAATTAAATTGGCACATTATGAGTATAGAGCAAATAATCTTAAAAGATAAAAAAGATGCTAATAATGAACAACTATCCCAAATCATTCTTCGAACCAATCATAAAACGAAGAATAAATAAAATCTACAATTCCAATAAATGGGATAATATAAATAATAATAATAAGAAAAAAGAAGGTGAAATCAAGTATATATCATTACCATATATTCCAGAAATTAACACAAAAATAAAAAATATTTTAAAACCGCATAATATCACTATACCAGAAAAAAACTAAAAACAACTTAGCAAAAGAACGTTTCACAAAATTTAAGCCTAAAAGTGATAAGTTAAACACACTTAATGTAATATACAAGATTGACTGTTTGAACAGTGATAGCGCATACGTAGGTCAAACAGAACCATATTTAAAGAAAAGAATATACGAACATAAATATAGCTTAAGAAAGGTTAACGAAAATGGAACAGCATTAGCACAACATGCACAGCAAATGTTACATAGTTCTGATTTTGATAACACAAAAATATTAATCAATGAAGACAATTATAATAAGAGAAGAATACATGAATTGATACAAATTAAAAAAACATCAAACACCTTGTATATTGAAGAAATGCCGACCAAGTGATATCCTTAGAATGCAAAGAAAAATACCAAATATTATAAACAGTTTTTTTATTCTTTCGATATCTTCGATATTAGACGAAGTAAAGATTTTTCAATGGCTTGCCAAATGAGAAGGTGGAAACAGCCATACATGTAAATAAAATTTAAATCTCTAAACAATAAATTCTAGTCTTTTCCCGAACATGATTGTCCTGACTCATCACCTGTAATCCCTGTAAGAGATTCAAACGATTTTAATATACTTTTTAATATGTTTGTAATTTATATTTTAGTATGTATATTTTAACAGAGCTCTTGTTTTAAACTAATATCAACTGTAAATGCATATTTTAGACAAACTGATGATGGTGGAGAAAAACACCGAAACGTATTTGTAACATTTTAAATGATAAACAATAAAATTGACTGGGACCCAGGAATATCTTTTGAATTAAGTTGAAATACAGTCAGAAAAATATCTCTTTCTCTTCTCTTCTATACAGGGTGAATCAGAATTGGTGTCATTCCTCTGTAGGTGTTGTCAGACGCTGTTACAGGAGTACAGAAAAAATAGTAAAATAAATTAATTGTTACTAAAAACTGAGAAATTTGCAAAAAACTATATCAGAAATACGGCAGCAATGTTTTTC
>NW_026018916.1:12911914-12914207 GCF_020466585.1 Dendroctonus ponderosae | reverse complement strand
CCTAATTAACATTGCGCAAATACCTGTTGCTTCGTAATTATTTAAAACTCCGGTAACCATGGAATTATACAGACTGACAATAAGATGGACAAGGAGAAACGGTAAATTCAACAAAATTTGTTGACGAAATGTCAACCTGTTCTCATAACCTCGAATTCTGCGGGGTTTTGTGTCAGAGACTTGTTGTTTAAATTTGTAATGTTTGTACTTAATAAACTAATCTGCCTGTATTGGTTTAAATTAGGTAAATAATATATGGAATTTCACTTATTCAACTTAACCTAACCTATGCACATGGCTACTTTAAAAGTAAATTAAACTCTGATTAAACTCTTAAATTTGTATTTTGGGCATCACGAGAACAATATGGTGCACTGTACAAGATAGAATTTGCCCACAACACAGAGTACGACCGAAGGCATATTCTGTCTGCCTCATCATTAGTTTTTTGTGCGTACTTTCATTAAAATGATCCGCGCAACAAAAAAACATTGATTTTGATTTAGGAACATCACGTCTAGCAGCTTTGAACTATAAAACTTTACGTGCATAATCATGAGGAACGGTTAGAAAGAGTTTGTTTGGAGCACTTATTGAGGTATTCTTGCGCCCTGACACAAAACACCACTTTTGTGATCCATAAAGGTCACTATTTTCCATTATGCACGATAATAATAATAATCAATGAAATAATGACAATCACAAGAGCTTGAATAATAAAACAAAGCTGCGGAAACAACAAAATAAACACGAGACACTTTGTTGATATGACCTGCTACCTCACAATCGGGATAGGCAACCGACGATACGGATTCGGCGTTTTTGGCGGGAAATATCTGATTTGAATTTGAATTCGCTTTAAAATTATTATGGATACTTTTTTGCAAAAAAATTATATCAGTGTAATGTTCGCCATAACTACTTTCTATATATCAACATCAAAAAAAAGTGAAAACACCCTATTGTAGAAATAATGTAGAAACTTTAACTTAACATTAAATATACTTTGAAATTCAATATGCAAGATTTCAAAGCACCCTTTAGGTATACAACTTTGATTGGTTACATTGGTTGCTACGTTGAATCAGGGGTTCGGGTTTGAACTTGATCTCTAGTTGGCTAGCGGAACTTGTACTACTTGAGTAGAGGAACGTTTTAACTTTTGTCAACCGTCGCACCCTTTCGTTCTACCAGGATACACTCACCTGATAATACACACTATCCACTGCATCGTACACACCCCCAGCAATTTTACCAAGGTTATTAATTGGTTGTTTCGCTGCACTGGTTGACACTTGAATTTAGGTAGTAGTTTACACGATTTTACGTTGACCACAATTATACGTTTGTATACTGTACTTGATGGCTAATTGAAACCTAAATGAATTGTCTAGTGTTTAAATAATATGAAATGTCGCCCGTTGCAGAGAAACTGCTCATGCAACGTCTTGTATGCGACTTCTTGATTCGTTTCGCAAAGAACCCAAAGCGACCCTTTTGCTGGAGTTGAGGATTTCTGGTTTATTGTTAGCCGATCTTAGGTAGACGCTATTTTTAGACTAACGCAACCCGAAGAAAATGCCCTCCGGTCAACTACTCTGCAGATATTTTAAAATTGACTTGGATTTTATTATATAAGTTTTCATATGATAATCTAATGTGTCCGACAATCTCATAATTTTCCGATTTAATTTAAAACCATTTTAATTAAAATATATGGATAAAACTTTGCTTTAAACTAAATGAACGGTTCTAAACCTAATAAACATATTCTTCATCCCTCCTCGAAGTCAGCGGGTCAATGAAAAAAACGTCCAATTTTAAGAGCCAATAACGTAACGCTAAAATCCCGCCCCTCATATTTGCTCTCTACCTCCAACAGTCTGCTCTCCTGATACAAATCGAAACTTTCGTGTGCCAACACAATTTCGCCAATAGAGAGCATCTGCATCGACAAAGACAATAACGTTACGCTAAACTCCAGCTCCTCATATTTGCTCGCTATTTCCTTAAACAGTCTGCTCTCCTGATTGAAATCGAAAATTTCGTGTACCAGCAAAATTTCGCCAATAGCGAGCATCTGCATCGTCAAAGACAACTGTCAGTTAACTGACAGCTGAAATCTTTTGGCATTTTGTAGTATTAAAAACATTGAACTATATACTAACTAACGTAACTGGAGCGGTATCGAGCGTCGAAATCGCGTGCCCGCTTGGATTTTAGGCAACCAGCATGTTATAGGTATTCCCATCCTTGTCTGGCACGTTGGATGTGTATTACACAGGTGAGACTG
>NW_026018916.1:12883783-12910915 GCF_020466585.1 Dendroctonus ponderosae | reverse complement strand
TGATCCACATTGACAGGATTTCAGGTCGTTGAAACGGAAAACTAAAATAATTTCACCTAATGAGTCAAAAAGTTTAAGTTTAGATGCGGCTAGTTTGAAAAATGGTGTCAAAACTTACCCATTAAATTGAATATTACTATTCTTATTATGCACATTATTGCATTGATATGCCACACATCCCATAACCATGTGTGCAAATTTAAAAACAGTGCTTTTTAAACAAAAATAAACAAAATATATGACGCAGTATAAAACTCAGCATATAAGCACATGTGATGAACACGACGCGGAATACCTACCTCTGCCCGTCTCTGTCATACAAATCCTCGCTACGGCCCCTAGCATTAGCTGTTTATGGGCGATGCCATTCCAGTTAGTATATAGTTCAATGATGAAAAATGGCTACTTACGTCATAGTAACTAAGAGTGGCACGATTTAAAATGAGATGAGGGCAAAATAGCCATATAAAAACATTAAATTGACAAAATTTCGAAAACTAAACAATCTTGGAATAGACAACTTTACACAAGCTTGCCTGATATTTTTTTACTGAATAAAATGCAATTATCAAAAATGGGGGTTTTCATTAAAAAAAAAATGATTTAGGGCGATTCACTCAACGTCATTTTGAAACTTGTTTTTTTAACCTTTATTCCATTAAAATAAGTCCGTTTCAGCAAGAAATGCGACTCAAATTAAGTAATTTCATAAAAATGCATATGAACGTATTCATGTATGGAATTTTTATTTAATTAACGGTAAAATGTTCACAACGACAAACTACATCACTAACAAAAGTTCTCTTTGATTTACCTTTATTACAATTTTAAATGCAGCTAAATAAATAAAACCAATATTTTACAAACAGTAAATACGATTATGGCCATCAATCATGGTAAATGGTTTACAATTCCTAACTCTAATATTATATAAATAATCCTAATTCATTAGTTACTTCCATTTACTAGCCGTTTTCCTGAATTGCGACTACCTTGCTACGAGATAACAAAAATTAGACATTAAGTTCGTGTAAGTTGAAAAGTATCAAAAAGTAAACTTAATAATTATCATTATTAATATTTAATGGTAGGTACCAGTTTCTTTTACACATTAAATACCTTCAGGTGTACTTTAGAGTTTATGGATTGTTTGGGTCCAAGGGCCACAAAGCGTCATCAACTGTTCGGCCTGCCATCAGCTCATCCCAAATGAAACGCCAAGTTTTCAGTCTTTCTTCGAAGTACTCCGGGGTTTTCTCAGGATCAATTTCTTCATCACTGTTGGGTTCTCCTATCAAATTTAAAAGGTTTAAATTCAATAAAACGGTTGACTCTTTAAAGCGGCGTAGTTAAATATTTTCCAGAACTACTAAAATACGTAGTGCCACAAATAAATAGCATGGCATATTTATCCATACAGATGCCGGCTCGACTCAGGGTACCAAGACGTAAAAGATCTTGAAAAATAAAGCAGTCTAGCGGGCCCTGGAAAAGCTATGATTTGATTCCGATGAAAAACGACTGATTATAGCAGATTCTATAGTTTGAAAAACGTCATCACCGGTCGGAGCTATCAAATCAGTCGACTGAGTTTTCAATAATTTGTCTCAAGATACAGGGTGTTTTTTCAGTGCGATAGAGTCCATTATTTCCGTTGGTGTTGTACTTTCGAAAAATAGTTTCATATAAAAGTTGTTGACGCACAAAGTGCGCACATTTTAAAAATATCCTACATGATACAGAGTGTCTCAGAAAAGCGAGGCAAGATAAAAGTAAATTTTTTGAATAGAACTACCCATTCTTCATTAGCTCATGGAATGCAGCTTGAAACGCTGTATATGCACTGTAAATTGTTTTTTTCTTTCTTGCGACGTGTTACTTCCATTTTAGTAAAATTTTGCTTAAAAATATGGTATCTAAAAATTTATTGTAAAAGCAAAAAAAGCAGTTAGTACATTTTTATTTACTCATTTGTACATTTTTTTGTATTTGCTATAATTTACGAGATATTCGACTGGGTCTTTTACAATGAGCCATATATCAAATAGCCATGTTATCAAATCGGAGTATCTTAAGCAACAAAATACACCAAATAGTTATTTTTGAATGAACAACGGATTGTCCTTCGCCTCTTGTTTGACATTCTTTGGAAATATTTGGTAATTTCAAGCTCAAATTAAATGTGTCTTTTTTGATAATAACTATTCAATTATTGGTTTACCAAAAAGACGAAAAATTTGTGACTGGTAAAGTTACAGTGATTTTAGAACTGAAAATGGCTGGAATCTCTTGAACTTATAGAGATGGGCAAACTAAAAATAATGAAAAACGTAAACATCTTTCATTATTTACCTAGGCTTTTTATTATTTTTGTTGTCTTAGGGAGGGAAATATAACTCCTCACTAGGGAAATGGAGTAAATAATAGTGACTTCTCTGGTTAGTAGTAAAAAAATATATTGACACGCAATGTCCATCAATTTTCTATAGCCACATGAACGTTCGTTATGAAATTTCCAATTGGACAATTACTTACCACTATTACTATGCTTAGCAATGCGTCTTATACTATCAATTTCTTTCAGGCCGGTCTGAATATATTCTTGGAAAAACTTGCTAGATTTGCTCAGGAACGGCTCGATGTCTGCTTCGGGATGCTGCTGTATGAAGTCGTATAACAGGTTCAGTCCATCCTTGGTATTCTCTTTGTTTCCAATCTTCTGGAAAATGTCTGTCAACATGTTGTGATTTGCTCGTGACAGTGAATTTTTTTGGGATTGCAGAGGAACGTCTTGAGCTTGTGCAATTTTAAAACTCTAAAATTAAAAATCACCAATTAAACTAAATAATTATTCACTATTCTATAATGATTCTAATAATTACTCTGTATGAAGTTCTTGCACCGTTTTCAAGCAAATGGATATATTTCAACCTACTATACAGGGTGATTCAAAATTGATGTCGTTCCTTTCTATAACCCCTTCCTTAAGGCGTTATAGGTACTGTCCCCCTTGGACAGTACGAGCAAAATATTGATCGAAAATTTCTAGAAGATATTAACAACAGTTGAAAATCGAATTTCAACTTTGTTATTAAGCATTATTTTGAAATGGTCCCATGCTTGATTGGTAGTTTATTGAATTACTTAAGCATTAGAACAGCAAAAACTACCGTATCTACTTCCAATTATGATTTTTTTTATGTTAACCCGTAAACTGACTGGTGAGGTGGGGTTTATCGAACCTCCACTGCAAAAACGGTCATTCTGCTTAGATAAAATTTAAAAAATACCTGCGTCATTAACTATTCGGTAACCTTATTTATTATAATACGTACATATTTCTAACAAAAAGCAAAAACAAATATTTAAGCCATAATAAAATCGTATTGCGTGACATCACAAAACTTATTTCTAATTGCTATAAGCAACCAAACTGAAAATATAGAATAAAATAACTACAAAATCGAGAAAAACGCGACTAAAACTTTTGAGAAACAGAAAAAAATAATTTATTAACAAAATCGAGAGAAGATTTTCTTGTAGTCTATCGAGAGTAAGCCAAATAACGACTCATTGTACAACTTCCGCAAATTGGAGGTGCTACAATCAGCGCAAACGAATCTAGTCTTCTTATCTTTGTTTCTTGGGCATTTCCCACATCTAACTTGCTTCTTCAGAAGCTTTGGTAAATTGCATGGCATGGATTTATCTCGGATCCTTGCAATGGTCTGACTTAATTCACGGGGCAAGCGACTGTTGACTAGTCTCAAATTGAGTTGGGGATGGACAGGCTTATTTGCTAGGGATTTCATAAAGAGAAGCCTTTTTTACTGGAACTTAACTGCACAAATGATATGCAGCAGAAACCTACCTGAGGCAGCTCCAGGCCACAGAAAATAAACTTCTGCGGATGGCCATAGATGCTCCCTGGTTTGTACGTAATCGTCAAATTTACAGGGACYTAGAGTGGGAGCCACTACGAGACCTACTAAAAAGAAAAGCAGCCACGACCTTCGAAAAGGCCGAAAACCACCCCTTTGAGGAGCTACGAAATGCCATAGATTACTCCCCAGAGGACTTCGGGCCCAGGAAAAAAAGGCCCAGATACCAGATGGCCCAATAGGGCAAATAAATAGGTACAAGCAGTAAACTGCAGAGTGCTGTAAGTGTATAACTTGTAGAATAGAGTGATAGAAGTAACATTGAGTAGTGTAGTGCTTGTGTCAAATTAGTAAGATGCCCGTTCTAGCAGCTAGCTAGCATGGAGAGAATGAGAGGTGAAGGCATACGGATGCCAGAGCTGAACTATTCTTACAGAAGACCACAAGTTTTAAAGGATAACTCCTGGAAACTTGCAGTCAAAAAACGGGGGTTTTTTAGTTGGTAGAAATCCAACACTACCTGGTGTCACGGGGCACTGGGTGTCTTCGAGAAGATTTTTATCCTCCAGCCGCCGCCGGGCAAACAAAAAAAAACAAAAAAAAAAAAACTGCACAAATTACTTTAATGGAACCAAACTACACAAATTAAAGTAGATCAACGGATGTGGGGCGAAGTTCTAATCAAAAGCGGTGTCCGACAGGGTTGCATTCTTTCACCAATACTTTTTAACATTTACTCAAACAAAATATTCGATGGTGCTCTGGAAAACTACCCTGAAGGAATGCCCATTAATGGCGTAAGCATAAATAACCTTAGGTACGATGACACCGTTGTATATAATAATAATCAATAAAATAATGATAATCACAATAGCCCAAATAATAAAACAAAAATGAAATAATGAATAAAATGATGATGAATAAAAAAAAGATGTTCACATTGTTTGCTTGACAAGTCGAAACGTTGCAAACAAAGCAGGTTTTCTGCACGAAAAACGAAGGATATTTTGAACTATCGCGGAAGATGAGTAGAAAATTATATTAAGAGATTGTTGGGGACTGTTGGGGAATTATATTAAGAGATGCTGGGAATTCAACAGAAAATTCTACCAAATGTTTATTGATTTCGAACAGGCATTCGACAGAGTATCTAGATCAAAGTTGTGGCAAGCAATGCAAGAACTTTTAGATTATGCAGATTTTTTAATTTCTGAACTTGGATCTTGTATAATAACAGACATCCCCTTACTGACGGTCGTAAAGCGGGCACTCTGTATATACCATATTTTCTATAGACTCGTGCTCGCTCTGCTATTATGAAGAGGATAGTGAGCACAGATAGAGACAGATAGAGGTGTCCAATAAGTTTAAGTTACAGTGTCCTGTACTGATTTACAGATTAGTTAGATTAGATTAAGGAGGGAAATCCCTACTAGAAGTCGTTCTTGTATATTTCAATAACAGTTAAGTACTTGCTAATTGAACAAATTCGCCGTATGGATTAATACTAATAAAGACTTACCTTTAATAGTCGCTGCATATAAGATTCTATATCAGATTCGGCTGGATTGGGTATCTTCCGCAGCAACTGCATAGAACTGGCACCTTTACATTTTACAATGGAATGCAAAATAGTTTTTATGGTTTTTAACGGAGTATCCATGGGCCGCGAACTCCACCACGATGGAGGAAACTTCACCAGGAAATTATGGACATCCAATAATACTCTTTCGTAATCGACAGCGTCACCCCAAGTGGGCATCAGTCTGATCACTTTCCACAGACATTTCATAACCAAGTCTACGTGTCTTTCGGAGGAGTTTTCACTACCAACCTTTTCGATCATTAGTTGAATCAAAGCACTGAAAACGGATATGTAAATTATAATGTATATAAAGACAACAATTTTATTTCGAACCTATTAGCTCTCATCAGCTCAGTTTAGCCTGAGCTGATGATAATAGGCTCGAAACCGGTCCTGGGGGTGCCTGAGGTTGGCGAACCTCGAAACTTGCACTATCTTACATATAATGTATATCGTTTGCATCAATGCTATTTCTTGCACGTTAAAGTTGTTAGAAAATGACAATACATAATTTTCTACTATCCAGAAAACCGTTTCGATCACTGTCTGCTGTCGTATGTTAAAACATAAATTTCCAAAGTGGATAAATAGTATAGAGTATAAAAAGCGTGGTGTTGTAAATTAGCAACAACATAAAAAACCACCGGTTTACTAAATTAAAGTAATCAAAATAATGTTTTGTATGTATCTGTACCGTTGTTCGGGGTGAAATCGGACGGTTTTTTAGTTTTTTCTTAATAAACATCTAATTTTGAAAAGAAAATTTCCAATAAAATAATTTAATCATCCGTGTCTTCTTTGTCGAATTCCATAATAAAACAAAAGAACTTTTCAATTTCCCCTAATTTTTTTTAGATAAAGGGTGTCCGCTTTCCCCCCTATGTGTGGGGTAAAGGCGGACGACGGACGTTAAAAATGGGCTGATCGCCTTGTAAGAGGCGTTTTCTTATTCTTATTGAGTTTCTCTTCTTCTGATGAAATTAAGCACTGGCTCCATATTTCTTAGTTTTTATTTTTTTTTCTAATCGTTTAAGGTGGATTTTGGAACTAAATAATTTTCAGCAGCCGGTCTTAAACTTTCTCGGCCTTGTTGAATATGTTCGAGTGTCCTAGCGACGTTTTGTTTATTGTTCTGACTTCTGATTTTATTGTTATATTGCCTAACTGGTGTCCGCTTTCACCTCAATAAAATGACTTTTTGACTACTAACCTGAGAAGTCACATTATTTACTCCATTTCCCTAGTGAGAAGTTATATTTCTCTCCCTAGGTCAATAAAAATAATAAAAAGCCCCTAAGTAAATAATGAAATATGTTTACATTTTTCATTATTTTTAGTTTGCCCACCTTTATAAGTTCAAGAGAGATTCCAGCCACAAACCTGGCACATAATATCCATTATTATATAAAAGTTCTCGGTGTATAATAGCTTACTTCTCTACCTATGTATATAATATACTATTACTAAAATGCAATTATTTAAGACAAGATAAAATATTTTCTAATGAAACTGTCATGGTTTACTAATAATAGAGGACATCAAAAAAAAAACTCATCTGGATTTTTATTTTTAGTATTTTCTAGTGTGCAACAGCCCCTTTTATAGTTTTGAAATTCTAATAAAAAAACACAATTGATAAAATCTTCACCCTGCGTGCCACGGTGAATTTATCCAGCAAAAATGTAAACTACTAATGATACTAAGAACTTTTTCATTCAACAATTTCCATAATTTCGAAAACTTGCGAATGTACAGGACTGACTAGGAAATGGTCGGTATTTAACGTAATCGCTAAAATAACAGTGTTCCAAACGTGTAACCTGAAACCGTAGTTACAGCTAGCCGATTTAACCGGTTTTTTTTTGAACCGTCTCATGAAACTAGAATTACTGTTCAGTTCTCCAGGAACCAGGAAAAATGTGTTTAATTGCTGCGATGATATAATTTCGCATTTTTAGTCTATAAGTATTTCGTTTCCTGACATTCTGTAATAAATCTGAAAATAAGAGATTTCTGTTAAGAAACTTAGCTCGGGGTTATATGCCCATAACCCACAAACTAAGCAGAATGTGCACTTGCATATGAGCTATGAGCAAACTAAGAGTCTAAGACATAAATTACATCACAGTTCAAATGTAAAATAACAAACGTTTTAAGCAGAATGTGCACCTACATTTAAACAAGCTGGCAATTTTTAACTATAAATTCAGTCAGAGATGAAATAAAAGTTATTGGAATAGTCATAAACGTTGTAAAGTCGACATATTTTTTGAAATTATTTTTTGGTGGTACCAAAGTTAACTCGAGTAATACTTCGTCCAGGTTTGCCAAACACCAATTTTTGCTTGTTGTTATTGTGGATTATTTAATGTGATTGAGAAACGAAATGCGAGACATTATTTTCTAAAGCGGATGCAATCACAAACGCGCGAAGAATTAGAATGAGTAAAAAGCACCTAAAAAAAATCTTATTCTTAAATGTTAATTCATTTTTAAATGAAAATGACATTTTTAAACATTTTTGCATATAAACCGTATATTTTATTTAATCACTCTAGTTTATTATGAGTTTTTTGTTCTTTAAGTAGTTACTTCTGACCTATGTTTTGTTTTTGATTTTAGAGTATTTTATGTTAAGTTTACCAATGTTAAGAATTATGTTTTTAATAAAGGAAATCATTATATATCATCACTATTTCTACTATCATCATCATTCTGCATTTGTAATGAAAAATTTAAAAAGTAACATGTTCCTTTTGGAACCGCATTTTGAAACTAATTAGCAAGGTGAAACTGGAACGTTGTAACCGGTTACAGACAAATAACCGTTTTTCACACCTCTAGGACTGACTGACATTTAAAAACCAAATCACAATTTTTTTTCCAGAATTGTTAACAGCCTCTATTTAACAGGAATTGTATTTTAAAACCGTACAGGGCTGCCACCACAAATTTATAGAAAATAAAATAGGAATATCGACGTCAAACGACGGAAATCGACGTCGGACGTCAAATCGTCCGAATAATCGGACAATTTGACTTTTCCATTGATTCCAACTTTTTCCGATTATTCGGAAAATCGGAGAGATTTTATAGGTTATGTAAATTCAATTTAATTGAATAATCTTCTGTATTTTTACTCAATGTTCAGTTTTCAAGAATGGATACAGAATATTATAATTACTATGTACAATATCGATTGAGAGTATTAGTGTGAGTGGCCATTTATATGCAATTAAAACAGTTGTGTGGAAACAAATCCGCTAAATTCAACAAAAAAAAAACAATAAATGAAAAAAAACGACGGATATATATTAGAGAGATTTTGATTTGATTCAATAAATGCGTCTTCAAGATCGAGAAAAACATTTCAATAACATGAGAATGTAGGAAACGAGCGAGGGAACGAAATGTGGGCTTTTAGGTTAAAATCGCTGATATTGTTACCAATAACTGTCATTGTCACCAACACGATAAGTCAATGTCCCACTTCACTCCGAATGACCGGTACTTTCAAGCATAATGCAAGTTACWAACTTCAATATAATTCAATGAAATTATTATAAATTAAGTTGCACTTACCATATTACATTTGTGTGCGCAGAAAGCTCAATGATCTTAGCACAATTACTGTTGATGACTCTAAAGTAAGCACCTCCGCATTTATCCAGCTTTTCCTCAACAAGTAATGTCAGTAATTCGTTCATAATTTGCTTGATTGATTCGACCCGGAGGTTTGCACCAAGTTGGGGCTTTGAACAGAACTAAAAAAAATGAAACTCGTCACATAACGTTACTTATAGTATATGTATATATAAAATGACTGGGGGAATCAAATTTGATGGCCATTAATGAAATGTTGAGGCTTCCTACTATGCATTACGTGATATGTCACAACAAGACACTGAATGACTTTGAAACTTTCGCTCCTTCTGTAATAGACATGATCCTTCATCTAATAGACATGTTTCCTCAATGATACCTAATGCAACGAGGGCACGACAGACCAAAATCTTATATGCTTTTGTCAACCACAATCGGGCTGTAGTGTGGACGATTTACTTTTTGATGCACTGGAAATACATATTTTTAAACTTATTATTTTAAAATTTATAAATTGAGTGCGATTATCCATTTATCAACTTCGAAAAACCACTTAACTTTTAGAAATTCTAATTTATTAAATGCTCAAAATTTTCTTAGTTTCTGCGGTCTGGCAATGGAAAAGTCTATGCGTAAATTCACCTCTAACTTCTGCAATTGTGACTCTCGGCAGTCCCGGGACAACGTTCCTTATTCTTTCTCTAATGTTTTCAAGTTAATCAGGTTTTGTAACATAAAACTTCCTCTTGAGACTTCATCAGTGAAAAAGTCTATTGGGGCAAGGTCGGGCGACTGTGCCGATCATTCAACTGACCTCCGCCGTCCAGGCCATCTATTAGGAACTACTGTATTTATCCATTCCCAACTCTTCTTGAATAATAAGCTGAAACTCCTCCGGATTGTCCTTTACGATTGTTTGTATCTCCGGATAAATCCGGCTTTGTAATATTTCAGCATAAGGTTCGCCCGGAAGATTCTGATCAAAAAATGTAAGACCGAGAAAATAGTTTCCAGCTGCAATGCCAGCCCAAATATTTACGAGGGCGTTCCGATAAGCACTTAGCCTCCATAAAAAAAACAGAAAATTCTAGAAGTGGCGATGTATTTCTCAACATAGTCTCCTTTTAATTCGATACACTTGACTCAGCGACGCCCCAACGTCTCTAAACCGTCTGAAAAATACGTTTTCTCGCGCTCTGCAACGTAGGCCTCCGTGGTGACGATGACCTCCTCATTCGACTGAAAGTTCTGCCCGGCGAGTGAATTATTCAAGTTTGCACAACAAAAAGAAGTCGCACGGGGCCAAATCTGGACAATACAGTAGATGAGGCAGGAGTTCGTAGTGCAATTCGACCAATTTGGCCCTTCCGACGGCGGAGGTGTGAGCCGGTGCGTTGTCATGGTGAAATAGCACTTTTTTCTTCGCCAAATCGAGCCGTTTGTTGTGCAACTCGATGTCGAAGCGGCTCAATAATTTGGTATAGTAAAGCCTCGTAATCGTGTTTCACTTCTCCAGGTAGTTGATGTAGACACCTTGTGAATTCCAGAAAACGGTGCCAATCACCTTTGCGGTCAATAGGGCAGTCTTCGACTTCTTCGGAGCACGTTTGCCGGGTAAAATCCACTGTTTCGGCTGTTTCTTGGTCTCTGGTGTGTACCATGTTTAGTCGACGGTCCCGAAACGACGCAGAAACTCTTTTGAATTGCGCTCAAACAGCGTCAAACACTGCTCTGAAGTCTCACGGTTTTGCTTGTTGTCCGCAGTCAGAAACCGCGACGCTCATCGCGCAGACAGCTTTTTCAAGCCCAAGATTTCATGCAGGATGTGACCCACGCGGTCACATGATTTTTTTGTTATTTTTTAATTTTTATGATATTTTGCCTTGGAACGACAAATTGTTCCATAGCATCATCCACATCGTCAATTATCATGTCATTTAATATAATATTAAAATAAAAGTTGGATTCTCATGAGTCCGGAATGCGGAAAACCTTCCGACCAATCAGAAGTTTGCCGGCTGCGTTCGATCCGCCCATGCACAGAAGTTCGCAAATTTTAATATTTTCCGCATGCCGTGCGGAAGAGCAGATATTTTTTTCTTAATCGTCCATAGTAGTCCTGGCTGATTGCGCTTGCGCGTTTCACTGCCATGTTGCCGCTATGCACATACTTGGTATTTAACCGCCTGGCGTTGCTCAAATAGCTCAGAAAAAGTCGCTTACATTTTTTTACTTATTTTTTTCTGGTTAATGTTTGTTTGTGTTTAAGATGCAATCTTATAGGAGAAAAAATGGTATGCTGCATATTTTTCTGATTTTTCACAGGCATGTACATAATTAAAGTGAAGGTCATAGACAACACTTAAATATATCTGTTCTTGTTAGAAGTATATGTATGGTGGGGAAGTGACCTAAAGACCCTACTAAAAATATAGAAAGGAATTGTTAGGAGCCCTACTAACAATATACAAGCATTGGAAGTTTTTAAGAATTACCTGCTTGATAGAGATCAGTATTTGAAAATAAATAATACGATTAGTGACCCTTTAAAAATTAAAACTGGAGTCCCCCCCCCAACTATATCGGGCCCTGTTCTTTTCCTCACTTATATTAATTCTATGTCGAGCAATGATTTTCTCTGGCGGTAATTGGAACAACTTAAAAAATATTGTAAAACATTGTTTCAGCACAGTGCATAATTGGTTAAATAGTTTTACGTTGTCGCTTAATGTTAAGAAATCAAATTATATTGCCTTTTCACTAACTGAAGCAAATCGTCCGGATTTTGATAAAATATTAGTAGATGAGGATAAAATGTTAGAATTAAAAGGGRCAGAAAATACAAAATACTTAGGTATTATGATTGACAAGCACTTAAAATGGACAAATCATATTGAATATTTAACAACTAAGATCAGAAAATTGATAYGTAAGTTTTATATACTGCGAGAGTTCCTAAGTTTTAATCTTATTAAAACAGTGTATAAAGCATATAAGCCGAGTCCCTCATTAGATATGGCTTAATGGCTTGGGGAGGGTCTTATGGCTGTAGTTTAGAACCTCTGCTCATAGTTACCAGAATTATATACTTAAAGTCATGTTTAAAAAAAACAGAATATATCCGACAAAGTTGTTATACCAGGATGATATACATAATGTAAAAAGTTTATACATATTCGTTTCTTGTTCATTTAGTCATAAAAACAGTAAATTTAAAATTTTTGTACAATATTCCCACTCTACTAGATTGAATAAGAACAAAGCTCTGCCTAATTACCTCAACCTAAAACCACATTTAATCTAAAATTTATAAATTATATAGGAATTAGGTTTTATAATCTATTGCCAATGGAAATTAGAAATATTGTAAATCAGTCTAGTTTCACTAAACAATGTAAAGAGTATATGATAAAAAATTGTGAAAAATTCGAAAACATGTAATGCAAAAACATTCATACAACATTTTTACTTACAGTGGCCAATTGGCTTAGCTTGGATATCGATGTTTTTAGCACTAGTGCAACAGACTAGAGTAAGGAAATCAACACAAACAGATGTTCTTACATCTAGGTGTTATGGCCTTTTATATTATCTACCCATCTGCACTAATTTAGTCTAAGTTCATTTTCTTTAAATTGTTTATGTTGGAATACAGATTGTAATTCAACATGACAATACCGTGTACGTATGTATTGATGGTTGATAAATAAATTGAAAAATTGAAATTGTGCGATCACACCTGGACTGTGACTGTGCGTATGCAATGCATATTCAAAACGTCGAAAGCAAACTGGCACAAACTTAATCGAAACCAACATCAAGCTATAAGTACGGCAATGGGTTGTATGAGGTCTACCCCCATCCGAGTGTTACTCTCAGAATCGGCAGAAATTCCATTAGACTTGAGAAGAATATGGTTAGCGGGAAAAACAACGACTAAGATCATTGCCAGAAAAGGCGACAAGATCAAAGACCAAATTCTATCCTATGAAATATACAAGATACTCTCACAATACGCCAACCAAATATATAATTCAGAAACAATTCCATGTTACCAATTCCCGTATATACAACATGTAACCAAAATACCAAACATCAACTTACACCTATCTAAAGAGGGGGACAATAGACAAAGATTTGCGAACAACATGAGAGAAATCGCACCAGAATACTGATTAGTCTTTACAGACGCATCGGTAGACCCGAATAGCAAAGCGTGTGGAATAGGATTTTTTGCCCGAACATCACAAATAGAGATAGCTAGAAAACCAAGTAACAGCACATCTATATGCGGGGCTGAAACTTAAGCTATACGAGAAGCCATAAGAGCCATGAAAAGTCACACAACTAAAACAGCAGTGGTATCAGACTCCCTCAGTGCACTACAAACCATAAGCAGAAGTGGGCTTCCAAAGATCAAGAGTACACCACCCCAAACACTACACAAAAAATAGTAGACTATAGAAGACAATGTTCGATTAAATTGGTGTGGGTGCCAAGCCACACAGGAATATGGGGAAACGAAAGGGACCAGCTGGCCCTAAAAGGAAGAAGCCAAGAAGATGTATGCCAGTTCGATCTGATACCGCACACGAACTTTTTATCAATCATTAAAAAAGCTATGTTTTCATAGCATAACTCCACATTTTATGGGACTACTAACAACATAGGCATGGCTGGTGGGTGTAGGGTTCTTTCGATCGATAAGGGAGACCTTTGACCTGGAAGCTGCACAAGGGCTGAAAAGATGGGCAGGTATCACAACGTCTTTGGCAAAACAGCGAAACCACAAGAAATTTTTATTACAACCTAGGAAAAAGGGTATACTACTAACACATCTCTTAAAAACCTCCAAATGTTTGCAGTATATTGTTATAAGTGATAGACCATTTGTGAACTCATGCCGAAACTTACTGACCAACTTCCAAAAGAAACTTCTTAATTTTGAAATAAAATATCATTGGAAAATACACCAGCTAACTAAACAATTGAATAATATAAAAACAGTTTAAATGATAAATTACCAACGAATATCTTACAACAGTTTAACAAGAAGCAACTAAATAGTTACAACCAACAATTCACAAAAACTAGAGATAAGCAATGTAATAAATTGAACAAACTATATAATAGTCAGTACAATGTAGAAGTACCAAACTTCAAGGACAGCAAATGGTTGGTAAACATAATAAGTAAAGTGAAAATACCCATTAATGTCAGTAATGTGTTGAGCATGGGGGAAAAATTTAACTTACCGTACCATAAATATAATTTACTCATTAGGGAGATGATTGTGAATGTTGAGGACGAACGCAGTTATTAATGTGATCACAAATTTCGTCGCATACAATAGAAATAGAAAAATTACCACACATGCACAACAACAAACGCCGCTTAAAGACTTGGCTGCAACTAGGTCTTTTATTAAAGTTAATCTTGATAGTTTGGTTGTGCCCAGAGCAGACAAGGGTAACACCACCGTGGTTATGGACAGGGTTGACTATTTGACCAAAGCAAAATCGCTACTGACTGATGAACAAACCTATAAGCACCTCCCAAAAGACATCACAGTAACGGTACAGAACAAAAACAATAAACTTGTTAAAAAACTTCATGACAAACATGTAATTAATGAGCATCTCTCCAAACGCCTTAAAACAAATAATGGAATCGCACCCAAAATGTACTTTCTACCCAAAATACATAAAGCCAACGTGCCACTAAGACCAATTGTAAGTTTTGTCGGTTCATCATTGTACCAAATATCTAAATGGTTGACAATGCTCCTAAATTGTGCATTTGAGAGATGAATATCACATTCCCACATCCCAATAACTACAGACTAATTTCACTGGACGTTGTGTCGCTCTTTACGAACATTCCAGTTGATTTAACAAAAGAAATCGTATTATCAAGATGGTCCAAAATAGCACCCACCACATCACTAGAACAGAAATACTTTGCCGAGGTGTTGGATCTTTGTACTTCGTACAATTACTTCATGTTCGAAGATTCCTACTACCACCAGATTTCTGGATTAGGCATGGAAAACCCATTAACCCCTATTTGCGCTGACATAGTTATGTCAGAACTACAAACCAAATGTATACAAGCCCTAAGTTTCTCGCTTCCATTCTACAAAGAATATGTTGATGACATCATCACAGCGGTACCAACAGATAAGAACGCTGAAACACTTGAAATTTTCAATAGCTACCATCATAAATTACAATTTACTATCGAATCAGAAAAAGATAACAAAATCCCATTTCTTGACACAGTGCTCATTAGAGAAAACAATTCACTTATGATCGATTGGTACCATAAACCTACTTTTTCTGAAATATTTTTAAACTACTATTCCAAACATAAAATGACAATAAAGATTAACATAATTAGAAATTTGAAAAATAGAGCTATTGCACTCTCAAGTCCGCAATTCCATCACAAGAATGTTGCCTTGATTAGGGATTACTTGTTAAACAACAATTACCCTCTATCTTTAGTTAACAAAACCTTGAATTATAAGTCAACAGACAGGGAGGTAACAAGTAACACATACATTTATCATAAAATACCCTATGTGGAAGGTTTGTCACAACAAATAGCAAAAGTTGTATCTTCGGATAATATCAAAATAGCCTTCTCCAGTTCGAACACTGTTGGAAGATTATTTTACACTAAGACTAAGTCTAAAACACCCACTGAGTTAAATTCGAATATAATATATCAAATACCTATATTGGTCAGACAGGCAGATATTTAAAACAGCGAATATCAGAACACAAAAGAGATTCAGCTAAGACCAATATAACCAACGACACGGCATTAGTAGAACACCAAAGGATCACCAGTAATAACTTCGACTTTGGCAACATCAAAATTCTCGACCATCAGCCAAGGCTAGTAAATCGACTAATTAGTCAATCAATTTTCATAAAAACTAAAAACTCTGTCAATTTTCGAAGAGACACAGCGAATCTGAGTGAAGCCTATAATAGCCTTATACAAAAGAATAATATAAACAACTAAAACTAATTTCATATATACTAATGGCTGAAAAATGAAGCTTTTACAAATGCAAAAGAGAAATTGTGAGTGTGTGGAATATTTCATGTTCTTATCAGCGAGATATTCTTCGCAGCCTTCCAGAAAATCTAAAACAGCCAGTCTAGTAATACACCTGCCTTGAGAAGCATGTTACCCTTGAGCAAATATGCCACTGACTTTATAGGTGAGTGATTACATAATGAACGTATTTTCATGATTGTGTCTTCCGAAACCTACTTTTGCTTTTTGTATCACCAATCGCTGTTTTGCGCCCATTTAGACTTTCATTTTTTACCAACTTAGTTTCGTCCTTTGTTCACCGCTTTTTAATCTTATTGACATGAGATCATTGTTTTGAGTGTGTTTTATAGTTTTGACCGCCTGACCGTTTTTATTTGATGTAATCTTAAACTCTTTTGAGACGGGACAGAACAATGTCACACACTAAGTGTTAAAACTTCACCAGGCTCTAGGCTAAAACCCCTCTGTTTTCCATTTTAGAGCCCTAAAGATGACTTGAATTAAGTCGAAACGTTGGCCCATGAAAAAGTAGTGTTTTATTTTGCAACCATCCGTTGACTGAAAATCCCACTATCGAAAAATTAATTACTGATTAGAGAAGCTGGCTGGAACAAATGGAAGGAGACGTACAAATGATGGCCACTGGACAAAGGGAAACACAGCCATGCCCGCAAAAAAACTTTAGTTCTTTAACGTTAGATTTCTAAGCAGAGCTTTAACCACATACATCATTAGAATGTGATCTAACCACTGTTTGAGCGCAGTGCACTTACACAAATTGGGAATAAAAAGTTCACCAACCTGTGAATGCGGAAAATATGGGGACCTGGATTATATTATTTTTAAGTGCAACCACAATCCTAGCAGATACCAAATATACCTACTGGCAGCACTAGACAATGTATTCGTCAAATTAAAATCTTTAAATTACCTTAAACAATTTCCGCGCCAGCCTAAAGAACAATTAATCGGTAATGTAAAATTGCGCAGATAAGGTGGGTTTGAAAAGTCAAAAGTCAGGGATATTCCGCGAAAGTTATTAACATTCTAATAATGAATCTTAAATGTGCCACGCCCAGTGATTTTTTAAACAACTGCAGCACTTTCAATAATAAAATTTTTCCAATCAGTTCCAATTCTGAATGTTTACGTTCCGTGCATAGTGTTTAGTTGTGTGGTTGTGTTTCATTAATTATTTTGTGGATTTAAATAATTTATAGTTTGTGTTAAACTAAAAAATGGYTTCAKAAGGATTCCTTAAAGCGTCAACAAACAATTTACCATGTGTACATATTTTTATGGTTACCGAACTTTTAAAAACCGACAAACGCTTTAATTCAGCCGAATTTAAGGGTGTCAAAGCAGCAGCGTAAGTAAAAATCCGTAAATTCATTATTAGTTACTCTCTCCTTAATAGACTAATCTTTCTTCAATACATATAATTTCACTTATTCAACTTAACCTAACCTATACACATGGCTGCTTTAAAAGTAAAATGAACTCTTAAATTTGTATTTTGGACATCACGAGAACAATTCTGAACGAGAGCATATTCTGTCTGCCTCATCATTAGCTTTTTGTTCGTACTTTCATTAAAATGATCCTCGCAACCAAAAAATGTTGATTTTGATTTAGAAACATCACGTCTAGCTGCTTTGAACCATAAAACTTTACGTGCATAATCATGGGGAACGGTTAAGAAGCGTTTGTTTGGAGCACTTATTGAGATATTCTTGCATCCTGGCACAAAACACCACTTATTTTGTGATCCATACATGTCACTATTTTCCATTATGCCGATCATATCATATCGAAGATCATAATAATAATCAATAAAATAATGATAATCACAATAACTTAAATAATAAAACAAAGCTGCGAAAACAACAAAATAAAAACGAGACACTTTGTTGATATGACCTGCTACGTCACAATCGGGATAGGCAATCGACGATACGGATTCGGCGTTTTTGGCGGAAAATATCATAACTAATAACTAAAATAATAAGTCAAAACGGAAAATAAACTTACCGCATCAATATTTCGGAAAACATTCCTGTAAATCTTTGCAGCAGTGGGATTTGTAAGCGGATCTAATGTACGGAGATACTGTAACAATGATGTGATCGCCTCAAAAAATTCATTTTCGTGTTCTGGAAAGACTTGAACTTTAAGCGGATTGTTCATATATTCCAGGCATTGCTCCACACCCTACAAAGACGCGTGGAAACAAAAGTTGCGATTTTAAAATATCTTCTGTATATAATACTCACTTGCAGGCCAAGAACTAAGTTCTGCGATGCGATGAGTTTTATTGATCTGCTAAGGTCCGGATCGGAGCCGGACCCATTTGGACTATTGCTTACTCTGGTAGTCACCGGTTTTGGAGGAGACAATGGCATAATCCTGAGAAACAGAAACAAAAATACAATGCTGTAGCTTTTGCATGTAGTTCTTAGAAGTAATGCCATCATACTTCTGTATTAAGAGAACCGAGGTTCGTTCTTAAACCAACTAGAAATCAAACTTTGCTTGTCTAAGGTCTGCATTAAGTTGGTTTTTGAAATTGAATTGTTTCCTATTCCAATTGATTACGCTATAGAATGTGTTATATTAGTTTCCAGCTCGCTTCCTTGTCTGTCTGTTTCGTTTTCCTATCTATCTGTGTAAATTTTGAAGAAGGATTGCATGAAAACGTGCAGTGTTATAACACTAATAGAAAGCTGGAGCTAATATTAGCATGTTACCATATACAGTTTTTGATATATGTCAATTGTTTAAGACATTTTTTGTATATGTCAATTGTTTGAAGCTATTACAGATGTCAAGTGTCAAGAAAAATGTGACATGTGTTAAAAAAATGCTATTACATATGTTTACGGAACAAACTATATCTAAGGAACGGTTCTAAATTCAAAACTTAAATTTGATAGGTAGTTGCCTAAAAGTCCAAGCTAACTCCCCAGAAGACATTAGGATACCTATTTTGTAGCATATGAGTGCATGCTGATATGCAGGACTCATATTTTGGAGAAGTAACCCAGTTCATCTGCTTAGGGTAAGTGGTAAAGTTTGATTGTCTTGGTACAAAAACGACTACAACTGTTTATTTGGTAGCTGAAATCAACTGATCTTTTTTTGAGCTGCACGGATTTTTTGACAGCATTTAACTTTTGCGAAAAAATATTTCGGTTCTCTTGTCAACTGACACATTCATTGCATTCAAGTGCATCGATTTTTAAAAAAATCAGTTAATTTCAGCTTCCAATTCAAAAGGTCCGGTAGTTTTTGTACCAAGACACGTTCAACACACGATTATACCACAGGAAAAAATGCACAGCGAGTTTCATTAAAATCAATCGTTAAAATACCGCGATATTAAAAAAACTGTATTTTGAAGATATTTGACTCAATGACTCAAGCAGAGGAGCCTGGCATTTTTTAGAAATAAAACTTTAACATAAATTGTATGATGTTGCATAAAAAATGTGCGCTGTAAGACTACCCGACTTTTGCATCACACTGTATAGAAAATTTAAACTAGGCATGTTCATACAGTATTTTCTATCAAAAAACATCGTTTACAAGCTACCGAGGGCTGCAACATTATTGCAGGACCATGGAAAATATACTTTTTCTTGATCCCCTGGTGGAAAGTACGTACTTTCGCCACCGTTCTTGATGGCGAAAGCCTCACTATTACCTATTACAAATTGTCTGCATCCTGTGTGGAAAGTAATAACTTTCGCCACGCACGTTGACCGCTTGAATGTTTGTGTGTTTTGACATTTTGAAAGTTTTTTTCCTTACCATAAACCTTACACTTTCCCGGTTAGTTTCCACCGAGGATCAATAAAAATAGTATATGGTTCGCTAGATTAAAGTCGAAGACCCGCAACTGCGTGCATGACGCCCTCGACTTTGCTTCGGGCGCCAACTTCATGCAATAGCGGATCTTAGACTTTCGTCCCTTGTACCGAAATTACTGTTGCCGCCACATAGAAAACTTTACATTTAACTACAAATTATTTATCTAAAAAAATATACGGATTGTTAATTAAACGGTTTGCATGGTTCAAAACCTAAATTGTCAGCATCCCGTATTCGCTTTTCAATCTGAAATGAATTTGGTCAAATGCAAAGTGACTTTTTTCGTAGATGAAAAATCACTTTGTTTGTAAAGTTCGCCCGTTTCCCAGCCGTTGCTTGAAACTGCTGAGTTTTTGGGCTTTTTAGGCCGCCGCAACAAATAATTTCTTAATCATGTACACTTGTTGTATAACCAAGGGAACAGATATTTTTGAAGCTGTGACTAAGGTAGGGTCAGACTACGGGGTTCGGGATTCGATAAATGTTGAATATTGAATATTCAATATTGAATTGAATATTGAATATTGAATAATATTAATATTGAAGCATTAGTGCAGGTTGACCCAACGTCGTAGTGCGTAATTCGTAAAATTTAAGCTTTTTAAGGATGGTTTAGCCAGTTTCTTAATTTAATCCTTAATGTTTACAAACGTCTTGCGTCGTTCCAATATAACTTTAAATGTTATTTATATCTTGTTTTATTAAGTCTGTTTGCTGTTTGTTGACTCAACAAAATCAATTATATCAAAGAAAATGATTACAACAGAAAAACACTATTGAATCGGCAAACGTATTTGCTTGAAGTATGTCCTATTAATGACCTTCTTGCTTATCTGGGTTTAATTTTAATTCACTTTACTTTTCAATGTTTTGCATGTCTTTTGTGAAACGTATGTTTCGCCTTTGTAGCATCTGCTCTAGCTAAAAACTGGTAAAAAACTGCGGTAAATTTAGAATAAAACTAAATAATAACTAAGGAAATTTTACAATTGGTTTGGAACGTTTGTAAGTAAACAATTATACAACTTCGACCGTAGACGGTAGATATTTTAGGGAAATATCGGGAAATTATATTAGAATAGCAAAAAAACGCTTGTTAGTATATATATAGAATCGAAACATTTATTTTGGCTGATATCATTGTAGCTTCTATGTGTAAATTTTCTGTAAAATTACGTTTGTGAATTAAGAACTTGGGTAAACGGTCGCATTTAATTTGGGATTTTATGAATTAAGTTAATTATTCCATTTAAGAGTAAAATTACGACGTTGGGTAAACTCGCACTTAGTAAAAACCGACATTCCCAAATTTCGCACAATTTTTTTTAATTTGATAATTTTTGAATAAATTAAAATAATTATGCAAATGCATGTTTCCTTTATACGAGCTAGGAATGGTCGGTATTTAACGGAACCGCTAAAAGAACATTGTTACAAACGTGTAACCTGAAACCGTAGTTACAGCTAACAGATTTAACCGGTTGTTTTTGGAACAGTCTCATAAACCCGAAAAAGCCATTCGCAACAGCACAGAACCGATGCGACACCGCCGAGCATCTATCTAGCTGCAGCCGTTCGCCAATTTAAACCGTCTCATAAAACCGAAACAGTTGAGCGCACTTCGAACCAGCTGCAGCCGTTTGCCGATTAAAAGGTTGTTTTTGGAACCTTCTCATAAAACCGTAACGGCGGTGAGTACCAGCACAGAACCGATGCGACAACGTCGAGCGATTTATCCAGCTGCAGCCGTTTGCTGACTTAAACCCTGACCTTCTTTTTGGAACCGTCTTATAAAATCTAAACAGTTGTGCGCACTTCGCACTAGCTGCAGCCGTTTGCCGATTTAAACGTTTTTTTTTGGAACCGCCTCATCAACCTGAAAAATAGTTCGAGTCAGCACAGAACCGATGCGGCATCGTCGAGCTCTATCCAGTTGCAGCAGTTTCAGTAACCATTTGTCAACGGAAAATATGTATAGTGGCGTGTTGCCTTGATTAATGTGTTTATCACTTTTCGTTTATACGAACGTTAATTAATTTTTAAATGAAAGTTAGATTTTTAAACATTTTTTGCAAATGAAGCGTATAATTTATTTAATCAGTTTTTATTTATATATTTTATCTAGTTTATTTCCAGTTCTTTTGTTCTTTAAGCAGGTTCTTCTGACCCATGTTCTGATTTTGATTTTAGGATATTTTATTTTATCTAAGAGCTTTAGTTAAGAATTATTCTTTTAATAAACTAAATCATTATTTGTCATTAATATTTCCACCATCATCATTGCGCATGTTTAATGAAAAATTTAAGAGGTAACATGTTCCTTTTGGAACATTACCAATGTGAAACTGGAACGTTGTAACTTTGTTACAGAAAAATAACCGTTTATCCCACCTCTAGTCATTGTATAGGACACCACTTGTTTAGTAGGACGGTCCTTTTCCAGGTTCAGAACCAGCATACTCGATTTTTCAGTTATTACGTTAAGCGAAACTGAAACCTTAAATAGTCAGCATTTATTAGAACGTTGTTTCAATAACGACATTTATATCAAATCAATTATATAGATTGGCGACCCCAAAGACACTGTTAGAAATGGAGTGAAATCACTGTTAAAGCAAATCACCGCAGTTTTTCCTGTCAGCCGACTATGCGTCTATGTGATGGAAGGGGTCAAGTCTAAGAACGCTCGGCAAAGAGCTGAATGCCTCGAAGTGATGGCTATGGGGTGACCGTTTGTCAACCGAGTCTTGCTATCTGCCTTAAAGAAGTGGCAAAACAGATATCCGACAGGGACAATTCTGTGAGAAATGCCGCTTTGAATTGTGTGGTTTAAGTGTTCAACATCGTCGGCGAGGTGTACAAAATCGTTGGAAATGTAAGTATGGCTAGGAATAAAGGGTGTTCGGAAAATGAGTTAGGCTGATTCTACATGTTAAAATAATTGTACAAAGTCATGTCACAAAAATTMGAAATCTGAATGGTTTCCKAGTTACAGCGCATCAAACTAATTTTTCCCCCGTTCTGAACATTTCTTCGTGGATCAAATTTAAAACCGGTGCATAGTGATCAATTTTTTCCCATTTCGCCACTAGATGGCACTTGTAATCCAAATTTAATTTTCCGCATATCTTCTTTGGAACGCCAAATGTTAAAAGTCAAAAAGGAATATGTCATTTTAAACGACATCAAATACTAGACAAATAKGTGCTCTTCACGCAAMTCGAAAAACATCTTCGTTTAGAAGCAAATCGACAATAAAATKTTTATTGCTTCAAGCCAGTAACATGTTTGTTTTGAAACTTATTACCACCGTGAAACTGGAACGTTGTAACCSTTGTTACAGAAAAATAACCGTTTATCACACCTCTAAGGCCCGTTTGCACCGTTGAAAATAAGCTTGGCTTTGCCATTAAGCTCAGCTTTAAAATAAAATTGGTTTGCACCACAGTATAAACCAGGCTTACATTATTCAAAGCTCGGCTTAAATTAAGCCGTCAACTTTCGTGGCTTATGGTGTTAAGCGGTAAATTCTAACCTTCGTATTCCTTCCTCATACATGTGGCGAAAAATGTTAAAAGTAACATGTTCTTTTTGGAACCGCATTTTGGAACCTTTTACCACCTATTTACCAACTATTTACCAACGTGAAACTGGACCGTTGTAACTTTGTTACAGAAAAATAAYCGTTYATYCCACCTCTAGTACGAGCATCCCATACCATCCGCACYTATCAAAACTCATAAGTTAAAAAAGTAAAAAAAAAAAAAAAATAAGTTATAAAAACATAAAGTTTCATACGAAGTATTTTATGATGCAMTCCTCCTAACCGCAGTTTTTATTAAGTGGCTCTTGCAGTTCTACCCCATCAGGGCTTAGAGTTAAGTTATATTTTAGTAGGACGTCCTCGAAAAATATCAATTTTGCCTTCGATTTTATATAAATTTATACAGATTATCTGCACTTTGATTGTTCCTGTTAAAGTAATTTAACTATTATTAATAAATTTTATCAGAGCTGAAGCAACCTGATGCAAGGAAGTGCTGATTTCCTGATAAAATAATTTCATGCGCGCCCATGACCGGTTTTACTGGCTATAGACGAAAAATAGCAGTGTCAAAACCTACACATTATTTCGCCCATGCTTCGGCACGAAATTAGTTGCTGCCGCAGATGTTTTTTACTCGGCACAGCTGCTGCAACTAATTAATTTGACATTTTTTATACAAAACCAGTTTATCGAAATTTTTCTGTCGTTAATTTCAAGATTTACATATCTGAATAACTGTTATTAAAAGAGGTGCTCGCTAACCGCGATGGAAGCTTTTTGATGGGCCATCGTGCATATAGCTGCGCGGTAGTAGAGAACATGTGTAGTATTACTTACACTTACACTACTTATATTTCATTTTTTTTACTTTGAAATGCCAATAACTTGCATACACAATATTATTGACGTTGTTACACATACTTACTTGACTTTGTTATCGAAGAAAGATGGCATTTTGAGTTCTTCGCTCAGAAAACCGTAATCAACTTCCACAGTGGGAATTCGCTCGTAATACGGAGTAATCTTGTCCAAATCATTCATAATCTCGGATTCCAGTTTAAACGGTCCTTGAATTTCCTTCTTCGGCTGTTCAAAAGGAACAGCTGAAGGAAGCCTAATAAATCGTAAGTTTGCAAAATGTATGATAAAACTGTTTTTTTAGTAGTAACTAGTAAAAATTTTAATTGGTTTTTAATTCATTTAAATATGTTAATTAAATATAATTAAATTCCTTACAAAGAAATTAATTGTTATTATTTATTCAAAAATACTGCAAGCACCTCAGATGAAGCAGAAATACTAACTTTATCATCAGTTTAATATAACTAAAGAATTTCAAAACCTTTTTCTTGGGTTTCCACTCAAAATTTTTGTCATTTAGAGACAGATTTTCCTCACTTCATCTATAACAGATTTAAAACAATTTCGAAATTTTGGTAAATAGTAAACCTACTCACGCAAATAGGTATCTAAATTTTAACTCTAATCACCCGATAATGATATGTATATTTATACAGGGTGATTCAAAATTGGCGTTATTCCTCTGGAGGTGTTGTCTGGCGCTGTTATAGGAGTACAGAAAAAATAGTAATAAAAATTTGATGTTATTAAAAACTCAGATATTTGCAAAAAACTAGATCAGAAGGACTGTGGCAACAATGTTTTTCAAGGTAATCTGCCTAATTGAAATTACGTAAATACCTGTTCTTTCGTAATTATTAAGAACTCCGCTAACCATGGATAAACTGAAGCAAAGAAAATAAAAGAGACAATAACATGCGTTGAGGTTAGGATAGCGGTGTCACCTTGTGGTCAGTGCTGCAAATTCGCTGTGGGTTTACATTTTGTGAAAAAAGCTTCAAAATAAGCCACAGTTTGACAAATCCTTGTTATTATTGACAAATGCTGTCTATCTGGAACTATCTGTTAATGACAAAAACCATCATTGCCGCTTTGACTTTACGTCAAAAAATTGTAGAAGAATACTTTTCCAATAGGAATCAAAAAATTTAATTTCTAAAACTGACAAAAAGATTGTAATTTTTCTTTTCGAATGCTTAAGTATTTCCATAGGCTACCAATCAAACGTGGGACCTTTTCAAAATAATGCTTAATAACAAARTTGAAATTCGATCTTCAACTGTTAATATTTCTTCTTCTTGAAATTTTGAAAAAAAAAATTCAATATTTTTCTTGTACTCTCTAAGTGGACCCCTATATACCCTTAAAGGGRATGACGCCAATTTTGAATCACCCTGTGTAAAGAATGCAAATGATCAATATTATCAGCATGAAGTAAAATACATCAAATCGTAACTGATAGATTACTTACGTGGGCACCGGGACAGAGAGGGGTTCCTCTTCGACATCTTGATCCTCATCACTTTTAAAAACCGTAGTGTCATTGCGACTGCACACTTTTTTTGTAGGTAGTGGCACTTCTGGCACACTGGGATTAACCTCACTTTTAAGTATCACCGTTTTTCGGCTCGTTCTCTTAATTCGCTCCTCTAGTAATGACATGTCTTTATCGGATATCTAAAAATTACAATTCAAATTTAACTCCAAGTCAAAATTGTTATATTTCGAAATAAATCAATTTTTTTAAGAACGGTTATTTCTTCTCTTAAAGTCGCAGTACCAGTGTGACCCTACATTAAAAAAAAATAAAGATGCATTTAGATGTTAATATAAGTTTCTATAAAATGATAATTAAACCAAAGCCTCGCTCACATATCCGCAATTTTCTTTGAAAGTGGTGTAAGTACCTTTTGATAAAGAAATAGTTAATGATAAAAATTAATACAATATTATAATAATACAATTTATAGTAATGATAGTATTACTGTTCGATTTAGTCTAAACTTTGGAGCTCGATTTGAATGCAAGATTTGAATATTCTCGATTCATTTTAATTTAGTGGTTTTAGAGCACAAAAGCTTATTTTAAATTGAACAGTAATACACTAATTATTATAAATTGTTAAAACAAGTAAAAAATCAAACAAATTAAAAAAATCATTGTCGATTTGCTCCTAAACGAAGAGGTTTTCCAGTTGCGTGAAAAGCACATCTTTGTCTAGTATTTTCTAATGTTTAAAATGGCAATTTCTTTTTGACTTTTGACATTTGGCGTTCCAAAAAAGATATGCGGAAAGTGAAATTTGGATTACAAGTGCCATGTAGTGGCAAAATGGGAAAAAAATTGATCACTATGCACCGGTTTTCAATTTGATCCGCGAAAAAATGTTCTGAACGAGGAAAAAATTAGTTTGATGCGCTGTAACTCGGAAAATATTCAGATTTAGAATTTTTGTGACATGACTTTCTACCATTATTTTAACATGTAAAATCAGCGTAACTCATTTTCAGAACACCCTTTATTCCGAACCATACTTACATTTCCAACCATTTTATACACCTTCTCGCCGACGATGTTGAACACTTGAACCACACAATTCAAAGCGGCATTTCTCACAGAATTGTCCCTGTCGGATATCTGTTTTGCCACTTCTTTAAGGCAGATAGCAGGACTCGGTTGACAAACGGTCACCCCATAGCGCTCAATCATCGAAC
>NW_026018916.1:12858529-12883733 GCF_020466585.1 Dendroctonus ponderosae | reverse complement strand
TGCGTTCCACCATAATTTTAACCACGATTATGGACACTTAATCAGTGGTTAACTTAATCGCCTAAAATGGCTGGTTAATGACGATAATAAGATTAGTGTGGCATTATAACCTCGAACAATGTTTTGACGTATGAGGTATGACGATGTTTTTAAGACCCCGAATATTTAATCCGCGAGTCAATTATTTTGAAATCATGGACACCTTGAGTTTTTTTACGCTATTTCGCTTATCAAAAAACACTGTCCAAACAATACTGCTGGAAATAGAAGTGGACCTGCAACATACTACAGAAAGTTATGATAAATGAATAATAGTAAAATTGCCACATGTTCATTAAATGCATTTTTTAGAAACAATACTATTCAACCCACGACACAACTTTTACTTGTGTTGAGGTATTATGCAACTGGATCGCATCTTATTGCTTCTGGAGACTTTTTTGGAGTAAGCAAAACTAGTCCGCATCGAATTGTACCTGTATATATATTGTAGTAACTGCTGATAACTGATGTAACTGCTAATATATATATTGTAGTAACTGCCACATTAGCTCGAAATGACATTAAACTCCCATCTACAAAAAGGGAAATACAAGTAATTTTTTGTGCACTAGCTCGTTTTCCCAAACTTATTTCAGTGTTATTTCAGGATTGTACTCATATTAAAGTACAATCCTTTGGGGTAGGACAAGGCTGAAGTATTTCGTAATAGAAAAGTATATTTCTCTATCAATGTTCAAGCGGCATGTGATTACTATTTTGAGGAAAAATGATTTCAGTTGATCTGTCAGTTGTTTGAACCAATCAGAACCGTGGATCCACAGGAAATACGATCTTACCCGATAAGACTGATGATTATCTAACCGGAGTTAAAATGTTTGTTGTGGAACGCATGACAATTTAATCATGATTAAAGTGGTGATCAAAAAATGATTGTGATTAGTTAATCAAGAATTTAATCACTCTTAGTGGAACTGGGCCTAAGTTTGTGATCTATCTAAATAAGTAAAGAAAATATATGCAATACCTTTAGTACCAAGTAAGGCATAAAGCTAGAGCCTTCGTTTTCCAACATCCGATACTGGTTCTCCGACAGCATATTAAAAATTGCGTGTAGATATTCAAGACCTTTAAGCAACACCGAAGGATTAGTGTCAAAAAATCTGAGAGTCAGCCACTTCAAAATCAAGTCCAAATTCGAAATCAATGCCTCGCTATGATCTGGAAGATCTTCCATCAAAGCTTCGATTGCTTTAATGTGAAATCTGAAAAAATGGTTTAAATATGTACATCAAGTGGTATTTGGCTGCGTTTACTACAAAGACAAGTAAGCAGTAAAACATTCCAATTCACCAACAATCAAAAATAGTTTTTGAACGCGAGAACAGGATTTGTTATTATAATAACGAAATTAGTCCCCGAGTCTTTGACTAGATGCGAACGCAAGGAACTTTGACAAATACAAACGACGTGAAATATATTTTGTTAATCTTAACATTCGTCAAGTCAAACCAAATAAAAATATGTTTTATTGCCACAAAAAAATTTACAATCTTTATGGACAAAGCGAGTAAAAAACAAAATACTACAACATCTAATACATACAGTATAATAAAGACGGTCAATAATGTTAAAAAACAATACAAAAACAAAACATAGCACGTACAATCATAATGGACGTTACAAACACAGAGGTCATCAAAGCAAATCAACCACCTATGGTTACAAGCGGTGCAGAATAACTAAAGACAAGAACTTGAGAGACGATGCGATGGTTTGCGATGATTGAGAAGATGCGATGGATGATTCTCTAGGTCCCAGCCTMAACATAGTTCGGATTGCTATCCTTTGSAGGCAGAAAATTCCAATAAAATGAGTAGAGCCACCACAGTGTTACTCCGTACTGCATATTAGAGTGGAACAACGCGAAATATACAGTTCTAAGGACATTCAGTTCTAATGTGTCCCTCAGATGGCGGAACATAAATATGGCGGTGGAAAGTTTTCCGGAAAGAAAGTCCACACTGATTGTAGACGTCCCCCTTGATAACGGCGTGTTTTTTTTGGTTAAAAWTTTTCTTTTCTACAAGAAATATTTGGGATGGAAAGATTTAACATGAAGCCACTGTATGTATTGAAAAGTACGCAAAGATTCTTTRGGACACCCTGTTCCAGTTTTAGTTTCATTCTATTTAAACACTACAGTACATTTGAACATGTTCATCGCCTGATTGATAAAAAAACAACATCCCGCTTATAAAATCAAAGACCCGCGTATTCTCAAACAGTAAAATTTATCTCTGGTATCCTGATATTCATCTGATAAATGCAATTATAATAAAACTTTCAGACAAAAATATAAAATGTCCGGCCTTATCCCCGCTAAAACCAACTACTCCTACCTGAAATCAGCGTGAAACATATTAAACATTAATGTTTTATTAACATTCGCAGCGGTCATTTGATCTTTCAGCAAATCAATGAACTCGTCTCTTGGCTGTGTAAAATTCCATTTAAGAACCTTGAGTTTCGATTCGTCGATAGTTCTTTGGTGTTTCAGGTTGTTGACAACCAAAAGTGGGGATGTATCATTATCATCATCCTTTTTTCGGCCAGTCGGGGACACATTGCGTTTTGCGGGACTAGAACTTCCCTGCAACAATTCGATTATGCGATTTTACTTCACTATAACTGAAGAACTTCACATCTACATGTTTTTCAAACAGTTTACATTCTTCATGTTTAAGGAATAGTAATTTAATGAAATCCATATTTTACAATTTTAGGTAGGTTCATCATCATTATTAAACCACAAATCACACTTCATTTGGAATTTCAATTGCTAGGCTTAGTAAACAAAATCAGCTAAAATTCAAATTATTCATGAATCTCAAAAACGCAATCCTATTGGTTGTGACGTCTCTGGTCATATAAATGGCGGATTGTTTACGTTCTGTGCATTGTGTTTAGTTGTGTGGTTGTGTTTCATTAATTATTTTGTGGATTTAAATAATTTATAGTTGACAACGAGTGCTAGTTTATTGGATTCACCGCAAAAACTTCTACCCAGGGCAATTTTAACTTTTTTCTAAGTTAAGCAGTTTACGTAATATGTGATAATTAAAAGTGTTGATTTCTTGTCTTTTCAGGATATTTCAGGAACCAAGCCGGGTACCTAAATTTTGAAAACGATAATGAATAGGCAATCAAATTCTGCCCAATTTTGCCCATTTAACGGATTCTCTAACTTTAAAAATGTAGAAGTTATTGCCTGTATATGCAAACAATTTTTTCCAAGCATGAACATTATCAAAAGTAAGTCGTCTTATTGATGAAGACTTATCAATATGTAATCATGCCTACAATTAAAAACAACAACATACGAGTATAAACCTGACTTAACCAAACTTTCGAGAGAGACGCATGTACATTGTTCGCGTGAATAAGTATAAAATTTAGTTTTATTTAGTGTAATAAAAGTTTCCTAAACAAGCGGATTTGGCTCCAATTTTTTTTTTCAAATTGTTGTAATGTTCATATTAGGCTCTTTGGCTAATAAGTTTGTCTACCACTAGTCTAGCCAATGTGAAGATTAAATCACTCAGCTTGACTAGCGCATACATACGGCATTCTTGATTGCCTAAAATGCCGCAGTCAAAAATCAGTCTAAAAAATGCCGGACGTCGTACATTGCCGGTAACATAAGTATACATTTGACAAAAAAAAATTATAACAGCAGCTAGGTACATAAAATAAAAGTATGCAAGCAAATAGATTACCTTAGGTTTTACGGCATTTTGCTTGGTTGCCACAAGTGTGTTGCCCTTCACAGTTTTCTTCTCAATAACTTGTGCTTTTTTCGGTAACGGCTTTTCAGGCAAGTAGGCCCTGGCTTTTTCTAATGCAGTTATAACGATGGACTTGGAACCAGGCTTCAGTTTTTCGGTTTGCTTGTGCATCGATTCAAAGCCTGAATAACGTTGATAATTTTCAATGAATCGTGATTCAAATGTAAAATAATTGATGAATGTTTTTCAGGCAGGTGAAATAACTGTTTTTCCTAACGACACTTCTAAGATCTAGGGCTTGAAAAGTAGGCCAGGAGAATTATGAGGAAATCTTTCAAATATGGCTGTAACGTGAGGTAACTTAGATAACTATTGGAATCGCTCGGGAATAGGGTGTTTTCATTGTAACAAAAATTCCTACAAACTAAACATTAATCTATGGCAATATATGAAAGATTAAATAAGTTTATACTATCTATCTATTGCTATTTTGTTAAATATTAAATAAAGAAATTTAGCTAAAATTCTAATTATTCATGAATCTCTAAAACGCAACCCTATTAGTTGTGACGTATCTGGTCATATAAATCGCGGGTTGTTTACGTTCTGTGCATAGTGTTTAGTTGTGTGGTTGTGTTTCATTAATTATTTTTAAATTTAAATAATTTATAGTTTGTTTTAAACTGAAAAATGGCTTCAGAAGACCAATTTACCATGTGTATATATTTTTATGGTTACCTAATTTTTAGAAAATCACGAACGCTTTAATTCAGCCGAATTTAAGTCTGTCAAAGCAGCAGCGTAAGTAAAAATCCGTAAATTCATTATTAGTTACTCTCTCCTTAATATACTAATCTGTCTGTATTGGTTTAAATTAGGTAAATAATATATAGAATTTTACATCTTGCATCCTGGCACAAAACACCACTTATTTTGTGATCCATACATGTCACATTTTCCTTCACGCAAGATAATAATAATAATCAAGAAAATCATGATAATCACAATAACTTAAACAATAAAACAAAGCTGCGAAAACAACAAACTAAACACGAGACACTTTGTTGATATGACTTGCTACGTCACAATCGGGATAGGCAACCGACGATACGGATTCGACGTTTTTGGCGGATAACATCTGATTTGAATTTAAACTCGCTTTAAAATTATTATCGAGACTTTTTTGCAAAAAAATAAACATGTGTAATGTTTGCCATAACTACTTTCTATATATCAACATTTAAAAAAAAGTGAAAACACCCTATTGTATACCTATTGAAAATTGAAAATTGAAAGCGCCAGCTTGAAAAGGGGTGCTATTTAGATAAACAACAAAAAAGTGAAAAAAAATGCGAAAATCGCGTTTTTTCCGGGAAAAATCGCATATAACTCGGTAAGTATGCATTTTGTAGAAAAATTGTATACTGTTTTCATTAGAAAATTTCATAACAAACAAATTTTCTGTTGAGTTGACTCGATACGCGTAGATTTGAAATGCTCGCTTTAAAATGCTCGAAGGTGCAAAAAAGTAGGTAATTTTACATTATTTATTTAAGAATAAGAACAAATAACTCAATCACGCCATTCATTTTAGAGAAAATGCTTGGCTGAAATACAAAACGAGAGCCGCAAGATCGATTAAGATCGGACGGACAGTTTTTGCATAACGCAAGTGTTAGATAACTGAGCTGGAGAAAATGCTTTTTTCATTTTGTACCAGGCTCAAAGTTATGAAATTTATGGCGCTTCTACGCCTGCTTGGACCCTTAAATTATCATATTCAATTGCTATATTAACCATTTTTCAATTTTGAATAACTTTTTGAGCGGTTGGGTTTTAAACAAATAAGCATGTGAAGCGGGATTTGCGAGTAGAAAAAAATTGTAAAGTAGAGCAAAACTAGGTACTCCGATTTCTTCCCACTTCCCACGAAAATATTCTTTACCTAATTTTTGTCACTTTCAAGCATTTCGGGACGAACATTTCAAATATACGGATATCAAGTTTCACAACAAAAAAAATTATAAGTATACATTTTTTCTCTTAAATGCAACTTCATTAGAGTCACGTTAGAGCCATGCCAATCTGCAACCGTCCTGGCCTAAGGAATTTACATCACTTTTCAGGGTAATATTTTGGGCACCGGACCAGAATGTTTGTCGAACCATTCAGGGTGTCCAAGATAGAGATGCATTGCATGGGGATCTCCAAAACCGAGAGAGATACAAAGTCGGTTAAATGAGGACAAAGTTGCACAATAAGAGGGCCATATACATAGCGTTTTCAAAAAGGAACTACTCCTTTCAGTTTTTAAGATATTTAGAAAAAAGTGGTTTTTCGGATTTTTGTTTCCATTAATTTTGGCATGGCGCCTTTTCGAGCATCACAAGACAGTGTCTATGAAAATGTATTCCAACGTTTCGTTTCTTAGAAGCCATCACCAAACGTCTGGCGATCGTGATTGCCAGGAACCGTAAAGCCATAAGCCCGTGCAGTACAACCATAGGACGGAGTTGCGCATATGGGAATGTCTTGCATCCTGGCGCATAAAATTACTACAAACGGCTGTGGAGTACAACGGCATCTCATGCATTGTCAATAAAGATCCGCACAAATGTTTCCGGAAAATCATAATCCGAAGACACTTTTTTGCTTAATTTAAGTTCAGCAGATTAAGATACATAACCAACATTGTTTGCGCAAAAAAAAATCACTTTTGCAAATTGCAAATTCTAGAAGAAGTATCCCGCAATCGAAGGAAATGTATATCATGTATTATACGAAAAGAACAAGTCTTCATTATACATAATAAATACCGCTATTGGAGTTTGTGATTGCTCATCTGGCACAAGCATTTCTGCACTGTAGAACTTTATTGTGGATCTCTTTTCCAAAATTCGTCAATTCTACATCATAAAGACAGAGCTAAATGGGCACAGATTGCAGTCGGGGAAAATGTGGCTGCAGATTTTTTCCAAAATATTGATTATAACCAAGCTAACTCTGAAATCGCTCCGTCAGAAATTAATCCAGACACCACATCACCAAATGGATAAATTAACTTTCAATTAGTTAATTTATATGATGATAACGGAATAAATCACAAAAATCAGTTGATGAAGTCAATAGAATAACTAATATATTGAGCAAAAACAGTACACTGAAAGTACACTACCTACCAGTGCTTTAATAACATTAAATGCCAAGTTAAAAAAAATCAGTCTCCAATGCAGGCTTTTTTTTAATAGTTTTTTGGTGTCCGATAATTCTAAAATAAAAATAATTTTTTCGCGGCATACTCCGTCTTACCGGAGCCATGGAGGTCCGCAGAAAGCATTTTTTTCTTATTCCAAAAAATTATTTGTTCGCTAACGCCGCGAAAAATCCCTTTCATTTTAAAATTATCGGACACCCAAAACTCTTCATTAATATCGGTAGATAGATTGTAGGGTTCTTGGGATGTTAATAAATAAAATATGAAAAACAAAAGTTGATGATGGTTTCAAAGAAACGAAACATTGAAATAATTTTCATAGACACTATCTTGTAGAGCTAAAAAATGTGCATTGAGAAAGTATTTTTCGTTTTTTTATGATTCGACATAACTTCAAGAATAAAATATAATGAAAATCCGAACTCACGTTTTTTAATATCTGAAAAATAAAAAACTTCATTCTCGATTCCGCAACTTTTTGCAAATTTAACCGACTTCGTATCTCTTATGGTTTCGAAGATCCCCATGCAATGCATCCTTATCATGGACACCCTGATATGGTTCGACAAACATACTTACACATAAACAACATAAACAGACTTCTATAATTATCTGGAATAGAAAAACATGTATCTAAGACCCTAAGATGGCTTAAAGTCCTGTTATCGGCATTCGCAATAAATTAATGTTTATTTAAACTGTTTAAAACTATATTTAAAGAATCATTTTTTAAATGGAAAACAATCAAATTATTAATGACACATTGTTCCCTAGGAAAAAGTTTTACGTCCAAATAGCGTTATTTTGATTGGCACCACCCGATCTCCAGACGTTGTCACGTACTTATCGGATACCCTGTATTGTCATAGTGTTTGGACATACCTGTGTGTATCATAATTCCTAAAACTGCTTCTCCGGCACTTTTCCTGACATCCGCATTTCTGTCTTCCAAATTAGTGTACAAATACGGTAGGCATAGCACCAGCTCTTCCTTYGAAATGGATTTTAGGGGCACTTGAAACCACAGATATTGTTTAAACATATTTATATATATGTATGTACATATATTTTATTTATTAATTGCTTATATRCAGGGTGTCGCAATAAGGATRATAGGCGGCTGTATCTKGGAAAGTATGTGTTGTAGTGATTWAAAAAAAAATTCTAACCAAACTTGAAGAAAATAATTTGCTGGAAATTATTTTCAAATTTCTCAAATCGGGACAATTTCTGTATAAAATCGACTTTTAAAATACCATAAGCCATCTAGTGGTCATCTGAGAAACTTCAAAATAATTTCCAGCAAATTATTTTCTTCAAGTTTGTTATCAATTTTTTTTTCGATTACTCTACAACACGCACTTTCCAAGATACAGCCGCTTACCATCCTTATTGCGACACCCTGTATAGATAGTGGATGATGCTTACCGTTTGGTAAAACTTCAGCCAACCAGTTCCACAATTCCGACCTCAGGGTTGGCGAGCCCGATTTAAGAGCGTCTGAAATAATTTCTCCTTCAAAGAATTCTTTATAACCGCATTGCTCGGAAAATGCGTTTATTGTTTCTCGGGCTGCTGTTCTCATCCACGCCTTGCTGTCTCCTAAATCTATTAAAATAAAGCAAATAACAGTAGTAGAACGAATAAAGTGACAAGCACATTCACAAGCTCTGGCAAAAAAAGGGTAATAAGAGCTTTAATCCATGTGAGGCTCAATAAAAAAAATGAACAAAAACATTTAAAATTAAAATCTCGACAGACGAATGTTCAGATTTTTTCAAGTTCACATTCAAAATGCCCCAACTGCCGATAAGTCTTTAAATTTATAAGAAATTACTATTTCTAACAAAACTCCTCTTTGAATTACTGCAAATATGCTATCTACGGCAAAGTAAGGTAAGAACTCCCAGTAGCTTTGGTATTTTAAAAAAGAGATAGTATTTGCTATTACTGTTTTTTATCATTTACTTTTCAGAAAATTGAAGGTTTGAAGACAGGACAGATCTAAATGATTATGTTTCCCATTTATGAGTTTGAATTAATTTTAAAATCTGATAATGGTTGTCTCGCCGAAACGTAATGAAATAAACGATATACAAAAAATTTGTTGTTTCACACTGTGACTGAAGCCCAGGAAAGATTAGAATATAATAACAGTCAGGAAAATAAATCAGAATAATATAATAACAATTACACGCAGGCAAGAAAAGACAAATAAGGAAAACTTAATAACTAGTAGGAAAGGATCCACATATTATTTCTTTGAACAATCCAAAACAAATTTGTAATAAAGTTATGAGAGATTTGTACTTACTCTGAATAAACCCTGAAAACCATATTCTGATATACTGCTTTGAGGATGACCCCATGGATTTGGTAATGCTTTGGCAAATATTTAAAGCCGTCTGGGCTATTTTAACGTTGCTGTCCGTTAACCTTGCTGCCAGAGGCTGTGGCAGATCGCCTAAATTAGGCTTTATAAATTTGGCTTCTTGAATAATATTATTCAATTTAGTCAAAGCCTCCATCCTTTCCTAAAATCGAAATCACTTTCTACTAATCACATTGCAGTAAACGATTCATTTTAAGCTGTTTGATAGCATTCTAAAAACAAATGATAAATCCTTGCTTTAAAAAAGTACTTTCTTACACTTAAATAAAAATGGTTCTTCAGTCTCAATAACAAATTTGTAGAATAGAAATTACAGTTTTTATCGGCATAACAATAAACAGTTAGAATAATGCTTTCCAAATACACTGGCGGTACCAAGAAAAATTCCACCATCCGAACATACCTGCCAGGCTTTGCCACTCATTTCATTTAACAACGCCTCAGTTATCTGGCCACTTATGTTCACCCGCGGGAGTAAGTCCCGAACATTAATGACTGGCTCGTTCTGACCAACGGCTTCATGACCAATTTCGTCCAAACTGTCGGAACTGGCTGATTTTGCTACAACTACCAAACAAAATAATATATGAGAGAGTTTCAAAATTAACTTTTGCTTTGTAAATGTTTAAATTCCGCTTACAATGGCATGTTCCATTTTAATTTTAATTTCACAAATTACCGAGCAATCTGCACGACTACAAGATCATTTAATCAATTTCTATTTAGAATTAAACATCCCATTAAAATATTGTTTTTGATTTTAAAATATTTTATTTTCAGTTTACCACTGTTAAAAATTATGTTTTTAATAAAGGAAATCATTACATATCATCACTACTTGTACTATCATCATTATTCTGCATTTTAATGAAAAATTTAAAAAGTAACATGTTCCTTTTGAAACCTATTACCAAGGTGAAACTGGAACGTTGTAACCCGTTACAAAAGAATAACCGTTTATCACACCTCCAATGGCTTACCTTTCTTGCCTCGAATAGGAGCAGGTGCAGTAACACCCTCATACTTGTCAAATTCAGCGTGAATTTGATCGCGCAATGCCGCCTTCTCGTTCTCGAAAAACATGTGTAAATTAATTCCCATATACAAATACATGGTTCCCAAAAGAAGTATGGCCGACTGTCTTACACCTGAATTAGCAGAGCTGAGAGCGATTTTGCAAGAATCGATAAGCGCCTTCACATCTACACTCCTGCCAATATCAAACGGAAATGCAAAATGCAACAATGTCCAATTCATTTAATGCTTACGCGATTCCAAATTCCTTCAAAGCTGTTGTCAGCCAAGTCAAACCTTCTTGTTGAATCTTAGGACTTTTTTGTGCAAATATGGCGCTCAGCATTGTGCTTGAAACGTGACCCAAACTGGTTGCTTCCGCCATAGCAGTTAATGTATCTGCAACTATACTACCATTTTTTGCATCTCCGAATTTTTCCGATATATCTCCAACACAACAGTCAACTGTTGTTGTGGAAAATATACTATTTTCAGCAAGGTACTACAATTAAAAACAACATTTTACACATTACAATAAATTTCGATTAATCAACACTAATAAAATTCTAAATAAAAAAGTCGCATAACGTAAAAATATTTTTAAACTTATTTAAGTGCAATTCTTTAAATATCTCGAAACAAGAAATATATTACTTAGACCACTTTCACAATTATGTTATAAGAAAAACACATGAAATTTAATGCAAAAAGTTTACCTTAATTATTTCAAGTTTCTTACGTATCACTTGAAAGTTAGTGTCCTTGAGACCAGGCTTTTTCATCAGCGTCTTCACAAAAGCTTGCGATGGAATAGATTTATTTTCCATAGACTGAATTTTGGTCAAAATCTCTTCGACGGCATTCAGCCTAAAAAATTAATATATGTTTTAACAGACTCATTCACAAAATATCCCAGGTGGTTGCCGGTTGAAGGAACCTTAGTATGTGGAAACCGTAAAAAATTGGCTACATGTATAAACATTCGTGATCTAACGATGTGAAATATTTCGGCAATGCAGCGTTACCGCTAATGCCAAAATATAGTATCAACTTTACTGTTTCAAATGACACATCGGTTTACCTTCGAACCTTCCTATTTAAGTATAGTAGCATGATATATTATGTCTATATTTGGAAGGAATTTTGGAAGAAAAATTGTGCGTCACTTGCAGAAAAAATGTAATCCTGTGATTCATATTTTTTAATAAATAACTTATTTTCATAATTTTATATATTTTAAATTTTATATAACTTTATACAATAAATAATATTTTACACTTAAAGTACAAATGATTTTAAGGATAACAAATAACGACAGCATATTGCCGGCTAACTCGCAGTCCGCTTCAAGAATCGGCTAAGGGTACATACACACTAAGCGGCCCCGTGATGGGGCCCGCCGTCTGGTCCACCAAATGCAATAAAAATGTAAAAAATAACTAAAATAAATAAAAAAACACTACGTAACAAAAACTTGAATGAGTGTTTCATTTTTTTATATTTAAAAAAGGGTAAATGCATGTTATAGCTGCATTACCAGTAAAGGTCAGATCAGCGAAATATTGGAACCTGAGGTCGCTTTAGTCGAGGAGGAAGACATTGAGGGTGGAGCTCCGGCCCGTGCCCGCAACGTTCAATGACCAGCGGCTACTTCGGTTTCGAAGATAGAGGTTCCTCTCGGCATGTAGAGGTTGGGGACATGGAGGACTTTGGGTCTAAACAGGGATCCCTGCTCGGTTTAACACTTTTGCTTAGTAACAATAGCCATTTTTGAATGATAATTGATTGTTTTTGCCCTTGATGTTAAGATAAATGTCAATCAATGAAATCTGAACCGTTAAAGCCACTTGTAAGCAATCAGATGAGATCAGGTTTAACTTCCGCAATTTCTTCTACAGCAACAGTAATATTCCTTTATTGCTTATAGTTTGATGGTATTTCAAGAGCAAAATCATTAATTTTCACGCCGATGTGAAAACATTGGCATTATAAAGTGCAGGTTTTGTGATTGCTAATTTCAAGCTGAACCCATCTGATGAGAGCTAATAGGCTTGAAACCGGTCCTGGGGGTGCCTGAGATKAGCGCATTTCGAAATTTGCACTTGCCTATTTCAAAATCATGAAGTTGCAAGATTTTCTCAAGTGGGAGTATTTTAATTTTTTTTAACCAATTTTTTTTTTATCGTCGTACAAACAGATACATGGGACACAGGCTTTAGGCCTTACCAGATTGTAACCGGCGTGGTTTGGGTGGTGCGTTTATAGCCGCAACAGATCAGTTTAAGAGATTAATTCGCTAGGTACATTTGGGAAAAAACTGTTGAAAAGCTGGACGACGCCGAACTTTTAACCCTTATTTTGTTAGGAGAGGAAAAAAAGAACAATTCCTTTTAAAGAACCCTGAAACAAATTACCTGCCGATTTTTCCCACTGATGGGTTATTTTTCTCCATCCATTTTCTATTACGGTACAATTTCATTGACTTCTTTAATTAAATTGTCATCCTCATTCGCTAAAAAATAAGCCATTTTTCCAAAATCGCAATTGCGGCTGTGATTTGAGTGGTCCGTCTACCAGTTAAATCGCATTAGCTGCGACTGGACCAGCGGTCTCTAGTAAACTTACAGAAGAGAAAATRTCTTAGAAAATCCTGATTTTTTCCCAACCTTCTTTTCAGCAGTGTTTTTSCGGAAGTGATGGATTACCSTACTGCGGCCGAAGAAAACATTGAAAATGGGTGGCCCTAAAAATCCCCCYCGCAAAAGATTTTCTTACTTCTCAAAAAAAAATATAATAAGCATTAATTCGCGGTCATCGAACACCCCATTTACTAMGCGATTTAATGCCGCAACGACCGGAAACCCTTCTGGTACCGTGGGGACAACCCAGCGCCACGGGRAAAAAAACATTTTCAAACAAGGATCTTTTACAGATTCCAGCCGAACCTTGGTGGAAATAACCAAAGTGCGGGCCATTCTCCGGCATTATCACCAATGTCGTCATCATCCAGCAATTTTCGGGTACTCCCCTATCCAACAAGGGTTTTTCTCAAATGTGTACGCGACTTAAATCAGGAACTTATTGACCCTGTTAGGTAGTCGCTTCCTTCAGTAGTTTAAAAGAAGTGTTTCGTGATAACCCTTAATAAGGCTCACGGTATGATAGAACAAAATTACCTGGTTTTCCACATCGGATTCGACAACTCCATAATCACATTCTCAGCTAATATGTCTGCAATAATACTTTCAACCTCGCCGTCTTCCAATTCCTTTTCTATTTTTAAAACTGGTTTAACTGAAGCACTTTTTGCCCCTTTTGACCTGACAACGGTCGCAGATCCCGAAGAAATGGTAGTTGCTGAAGGTTTCTTCTTTGCCGGTCCTGTTTTTCCTAATTTTCATTTCAAAAATAATAAGTAAAGGCAAACAAAACTAACGTTAGCATGAAACCAATTTAAATAAATCTGCAGTTACCTGGTACTACTTTCTTTACAATTTTTGGTACAGTCTGTTCTTGCGGAACGATAGATGAGGTTGATTTAGCTTTTTTAGCAGCGGGTACTTTGATTGTTATTTCAGCCTTTTCACAGAACTCTTTGATCTTGTCCATTTTAAGTTTATCTTTTTCTAATTCTACTAAAAATGGTCCGATTGCCTTTTCTCCAACCAATTTCATTAATGTGCCCAAAGCATCTGCGGACGATTCCCTAACGGCTGGATCTAAAACAACAAAAAACATATAACAACTATCAGATTTATATTTTAGGTTTTCATTTAAAATGTAATAACGACAATCCAAGTTGGATTCAAAACTAAAATCAGACGGAAGAAAGACCAATAATTCCAAGAGTTTTCAACAGATACCAAACCTTTGAATTGGCAGTGTTTTTGTACCATAAGTGCGCTTGTTCTTTCCATATCTTTCCCATACCCCATATTTTTTTGGTCCTACAGTTTTCCGATTCTCATATCGTTCAATGTTTCCACAACTTCCTTCATTCAGTTTCATTTTTTTGATCTGGTGTTGACACACTTATATCCGTAGTATTTTGACCTCCTGAATCCAAATCCGCGGTCAGTTTGACTCTAGCAGGTGAGAATTAAGGTCGTTCCAAGGTCTAATTGTGAAAGAACCATTTAAGCGGAAAAAATCTATTCATCTGTACGCTTTGTTCAAAAGAGACGTTAAAGCGAGGTAAACCACCATCCATGTCTTAGAAAGATAGGGACATAAATAATAAAACACATATAAACTCATTCGCCTATCGACCAGTGGATCGGTAGGTCGTGCTAGTGCTCCAGTGCATTCCGCGAATTACTATTTCTTATAGATTAGATATATTAGATTCTTTATCCATTTTCACATACAACTATTCCAAAAATTTGTACACTTCGACGGTGACAAACCACACTGATTCTGACGTTTTAACCAACTAAACGATTCAGTTTAGTGGCTTATTGAATATGGAAGGAAATGAAAGAGATTTCAACCGACAAAACATTAACTTGTGCATCTCAAGTATCTCCATTGAAATTAACTAACTCTGAAGTAAATGGATGGCAAACAGTTAAAACAAGCACGCGACAGCGACCTAACCCCAATAGTCCTACCGAAGAAACCAACAAGAAACGACACTTAAACATATCTCTAAGCAATCAGTTCCAAATATTAAACGAGCAAGAACCTGAAGACACCTCCGGTGCTAAATGAAAAAATCCAAATCCACCCCCCATATACATTCCTGATGTTTCTAGCATCACAAAACTACAAGAACTCCGTAACTTGCAGCTACCAGGAGAGCTCACCTACAAAGCTGTCAACACTGACTCAATCAATTCTTTTAGAGCGATAATTCAATTTCTTGATAACAAAAATGCACAATTTCATACATATCAACTAAAACAAGATCGCGCTTTCCGAGTTGTGATTCGCAACCTGCACTCGACAACGCCAGTCGAAGATATTAAAACTGGGTTAGAGGAACTAGACTATTTAGTCCGAAACATCTCTAATATCAGACACAGGGTTACTAAAGATAACACACCTTTGTTCTTTGTTGACTTAGAACCACAAAACACCAACCAGGAAATATACAAACTAAAGCGACTCTTGGCTTCAGAAATTAATGTCGAACCTCCAAGGAAACAAAAGTATGCAGTTCAATGCACAAGATGTCAGAGATATGGACACACCAAAGGGTACTATACAGGTTCTATTGTTGCGTCAAATGTTGGGGCGACCATGAAACTGCCAAATGTGCTAAAAATAAAAACACTCCAGCAAAATGCGTACTATGTGGCGGCAATCACCCAGCCAATTATAAAGGTTGCAATATATACCAAGAGATAAGTAAAAAAAAGCCCTATGATGAAGCAAGCCGAGCAGTTGTCATCCCTCATCAATTTACTAGCAATACTAGTCACGAAGTTAGTGTAAATGGCTGATAGAATCTGTAATGTAATACTCTGGAACACCAATGGGCTCATACAGCGTAAACTAGAATTGGAACAATACTTATCATCCCAGAGTATAGATATAATACTAGTCTCCAATAGCCATCTCACTGATAAATCATACTTTAAAATTCGTGGATATGAGACCTACAGTATCCCGCATCCCGACGGTAAGGCACATGGCGGATCTGCAGTTCTGATTAAGCCCAGCATCAAACACCACAAGCTAGAGAAGCTTCCAACTTTAACTCAAATTTTCGAGGTCTACCTTTTATCCTCTTGCAATCGAATTCATTAAATTTTGAAGCTTCGTTATCGACATGTCATTGGAATAATTCCTTTAATTGATTTTCAAAATTTTTGTTGCCATAAAAACATGGACAAATCGAAAATGTACCGATTTTGAACAAAGCGTACAGATGAATAGATTTTTCCGCCTAAATGGTTCTTTCACAATTAGACCTTGGAACGACCTTAATCTTGACCTGCTAGAGTCAAACTGACCGCGGATTTGGATTCAGGAGGTCAAAATACTACACAAAATATGGCGCAACCCCAAACCAGAAAAACAAATTTTCGTTGTGTCTGTTATTAAACTGGAAATAATTCCACGTGGGAACAATCCTTATCATAAAATAACCCGGTTTGTGTTTAAATCAGAAATAACGGTTTTAAATTAAGTTAATGATTAATATTAAGAATGAAATAACTACGTTGGGTAAACGCGCACTAAGTGCTGTATTTAGAATTAATTACCTGATTCATTAATATTCTTCGTTAGGGCGGTTGTAACAGACTTCAGCAACTTTTTATTCACAGCTACCGGCTGGGTCTTTGTGAATGCTCTGGCCAGAAATAGGGCTACTTCGGATTTGACTGTAGGATTTTTATTGCCAAGCGCTTCTAAAACGTCATCTAATATTGCCTCTAAGCTGGTCTATAAAATGCAGTAAAAATTAGTCTTAATTTCGATAAGAATTGTGAGCTTTCGTCTCAATTGGTCCAGATTATGATGCAATGTACCAAAACTAGAAACTAGATTTCCTTCCTTCCCCCCTTACTCTAATAGCTATCTTACAGTTAAAAATATGAAAAATCGGAATGATACGTAAATTTTTGTAAGGGGGGACAATTTCATTCAATATTTTTAGCCTTCTTGTTTCAATCCCCTAGGACAGATAGATGTCTCCCTTCAAATCTTAGATGGAAATGGGGGTCAAGTGGCACATCGTTTTAAAGGGCATTCGAATCTCTTCCTCGCTACGCCCATGGTGGCACCGTTTCAAAATTTATTTGTAAATAAAATTTGCATTCATTCGAGCTCTCATCGCTGAAATTCCACAAAAAGCCTTGAAATTCTATCAAGAAATTCCAAAAATACGTTCTTTTTTTTAACAAAAAACATGCTCGGCCAATTTAAAAGCTGTCGGCAAAACAGTAATATTATTGTTAATTCGCTTTTGCTTCTTGGGCTGTTCAATGAACTTTTATTAAGTGCATAAAGTGGTTCCTTCAAGAAAGATTCTTCGATGCAAGAACTGAAATTATTTTCATTTATGGAAAGGTTAGAAATTGCACACGAAAGACGATATTGGTTTTCAATGAAATAAATCGGAATCATGCACAAATATGTGCTGGATTTCATTTACAGGAAGATTTGTTAACATTCCAGCAGGACAGATTTCCGAATAAATGGATTGGCAGAAGGCGACCAATTGAATAGCCTTAAAGATCATTTAACGCCCCTAGACTTCTTTCTTTGGGAACATCTGAAAGGCATTGTTCTTAAAACACAACCTGCTGATATTGATGATTTTAAAAAGGGAATTGCAGCAGAATGCCGGTCAATTTCCGGGAAGTTTTCCGAAATGTTAGGAAGGAGTCCGAAAACAGACTTTATTATTGTTTACAGGAAAATGAACATTTTGAACAACTGATAAGATAATGCGTAAGTAGATCCCATGTTTTTTATTGTAGAAATTTTTCTTCCTCAAATTAAAAGTTGTTTTTGTCGAAGAAAAATAATCAATAAATGAGATATCAATTGTTTAAATTAGATTTTCTTCTTATTATTGAACAATTTTAATGGCGTCTTCTACTATTCTAATAATTTGTACTGCAAGTAGAGTCAATGCAATAATTTTAGTGTAAACACTAACCTGGAAACCCACATTGCTATGTGGAAAAACTTAATTGTTTCTGCCACTTTCAAACGCGATTAGTCGGAAGCCTCTGGACAAAAAGCAACAACGTCGGATACCACGGAAAAGAGAATTGATGGCCTCTTAAAACAATGTGCCACTTGATCTGCATTCCGATTTAAGATTTTAAGGGTGCCATCTGCCCCTCCTAGGGGATTGAAACAAGAAGACTAAAAATATTAATTTAAAGTGTTTCCCTTACAAATAAAATTTCTTTTTTTTACGGGTCTTTCCGATTTTTTATATTTCTAACTGCAAGAAATATATTAAGGGTGGGAAGTTTTCAAATTGACAACCCGTATACAATTTTAACTACAGCAGATAAAAATACGAAACTCGATTAGACCTCACAGGTTGAAGCAATCTTGGAAATTTTTAGAAGCAAAATATTTAACAGGTTGTGTCTTTTCATGAGGTAACTTTGAGGCATCATCGGAAATTTCTTTAATTAGTCTTCAATCCGAATAGTGCATTTAGAGAATTTTTAAAAGAATCATTCACTTCAATAGACAGTCTTCGCGAGTTTTATTTAATTCTAAAGTGCTACACCTCAAAAAAACACCCCTTACAAACGTTGTTCAAATAAATATTGCTGTTCTTACTCATATAAATAGGTAATTATTAAATAGACCAACAATTTAAATACATACTGACAGATAAATAGCATCAATAGCCTCTCTAATAGCAGTAAGAACGTTCTGCTTTTTCTCCTTAAATTTCTCCAGTAGAGGTAAAACTAAAGTACCAGAATAAGTCTGGAAACGCTTTTTCAACCCAGTAGCCAGGCCTGCGATGCATTTCCCAGCCAAAGCAACACATACCACATTGGAATCCTTTTGAATAACCTGCAACCGTAAACAAGAAAAAATTACAATTTTACAATACAATCTGAAAGATCAATTAAATTAGTTCATAAATCGCATGGCTGCAGAGTTTTACTTAGGAAAGTTTTATATTTCGACAAAGATAGATAGGCGCAAGAAAAAATGTGCAAGTAAAAGGTGCTTTACACTTTACACTATATTTTCAAGCTCAGCGCGTTGACTTCACAAAAAAACTCGCATTCAAATCGGAATCTTCTTGAATTTCTGCGATTCGATGGAAAACTTTGCCTCCGCTTTGAGATTTCCTAACTAGAAAATTTAAAAAATCAGCCACTCAAAATTGATGCGAGATACGGACCTGTTCTTGTTTTCCTAAAAAAGATAAATTCACCCTACTCTACAAAAAACTTGAATTCAAAACGCGATTTTCTTGATCGATTCTATACTTCCTAACAAGAAATTAAAAAAAAATAGCCGCTCATAATTTAACCGAGATACGGACCTGCTCTTGCATTCCTTATAAAGAGAAAAAATTACCCAATTTTAAAAAAAAACTTCCATTCGAATAGGGATTTTCCTGAATTTCTGGGATTCGATGGAAAACTTTGTCTTCGCTTTCAGACTGAATGAAAAAAAATTTTCAAAAATTTGCCACTCAAAATTGAAGCCAGATGCGGATCTGTCCTTCCTTTCCTGGTAAAGAGAAAAATTTACCTGATTTCACAAAAAAACTCCCATTCGAATCGGAATATTCCGGAATTTCTGCGATTCGATGGAAAACTTTGTCTCCGCTTTGAGACTTCCTAACGATTATAAACGTGATAAGTTATTATTATTTTTTAAAGGTAGTCAATATCAAAACACTCCAACTTCCACCACTGCAGTGAGTATCTTTATTCGTATATACAGTGTGTCGCACTTAAGATGGAACCAGCCCTGTATTTTATTTATTTTTAGAAGCAGGCATTTCTAACTTCAGATAAAAACCCAGCCTACTACGACTTTGCAAATAGGGGCAATTCAATGCGATAGAGATATCGGAAAAAGTTGTTCAGAATTTTATTTTAACGGTAAATACCGAGTTTCAAGTCAAAAATCAAATTTTTAATTTTTTTAAATTTTGCAGATCAGATAGGCGAGTCAACTACATTAGACGTACCTTTTTGAGCGCTCTGACCAAGTCCCCATAATCTCCTGCTTCCAATTTGGGATTCTTTAGCAAGTTTTCAACAGCATCCAATGACTCTTTTCTCTCTTGCCACTTCTTCGCTTCAATTTTTTCATAGAAATCTTTGGGTAATTTTGACAAAATATCGACTGGACTTGCTAACTCATACGGATCAATATCTTCTGCTCCCTCATCGGGAGTTTCTTCCTCTTCATCGTCTGCAAAAAGTTATTGCTAATTTTTTTTAAATTGTCTCGGTTATGTTACATGCCATTGATATCTTCCGCCTCTGCCGCTAGTTTCGCCTGTTTTTGCTGCTGCGATCTGATGTATCTGGTGGGCGATCCTTTTTGGCCTTCTACTTTGGCAAATTCCGCCACAAGTTCTGCCATTTGTACCGGCTGCAAGTTTGCCTGAGCTAAATGGTTCCTGCAACCAAAGTAAATAAAATGTTATATTAAAAAGGTCAGTCTTCATTTTCAATTAAGTTTACTTCAAGCCGGGTCCCATCCACTTGTACATTTCAATGACCATGGCGCGAGCTTCATCCCTCACAGCTTTATCTCTGCCAGAAAATAAAACCCCTATTCGCTTAACCATCGGTTTAGGGCCGATTACTTTTATTCCAAACTCCCGTAATGCAGTAGTTAGGGTTTGGATACACGCAGCTACAATTTTTGGATTCTTTTGTTCGGTCCCTTTAAGCAATTCTTCTTGAACCTGATTGATTTAAAGCTTAATATAAGGATATTGATTAAACATAATCACATACACATCTGCTGAACAATAGTTTAGAGTTACGTAAGTGAAAAATAATGAAACAAAACTGTCTTCTTCAGTAGGCTTTTTGAATGAAATTTATTTTTGATTAAAAACATGCTAGAATACACGCGTTATTCCATATAAATACACTACAAGAAAAACGTATCCCGAGAAAAAAATTATTTTGGTATATTAATAATAATTTAACTTATTAAAATTAAATTTTTTTCAATAAATCTTTAACACCCTATATTTTCGTCAAAAAGCATTTACGGATTTTGATTCATTTACCATACTGACATATTTTTTTATCATAGAATCGTCATTATACTGTGAAAGTTGGTACACATAATTGTTGGTAACACACAACATACATTACTGCGAAAAATGTAGTCTTAGTATGGTCAAGTGGGGTAATTGTAAATAGGGGTAAATGTAACGATGCATAGATTTGAGTTTAAATTTACAGAAAAATCTATCACGTCTGCTAATATTAACGGCTTTATAAGACCGTTTCTTCTGAGGCGTCCCTTTTCCAATTCCGCGAACTATTCGCTACCGATACTAATAATAAGTTTACAACATCGAACCACTTACTATAGTCGAAAAGTGAAACCTTAGAATGATGATTTTTTGATAACAACAAATAAATAAAGTTAAAAAAAAACAATTTAAAACGCGGACACAATGAAGAACTAAATTAGTGAAATATTGCATCTGACTCTGTTAACATGCTCGGGCCATTATTATGTGATGGAAATGCACCAAATTCGTGGTGAGTGGCCTTTGTTATGATTGAGTGACTGTCTTGCCAAATACTATTTTATAACCTTTTTAACTATACATTTTTTAGCTTATTTATCTTGTGTTACCGTTAAATAGATATGTATGTTTGTCCTTTCTCTTTTAGATTCAATTTCACTGTGATTTCGGTTTCCGTCTAAGAACTTTTATTCAATTTTAAGACTGACCACTCTGTTACTTTTTACAGCCCCGATGATGGCTACATAAAGCCGAAACGTTCGCCCAAGCAAAATAGTAGTTTATTTTTCTGCCACTATCCATTGACCGATCAACCCAAAAACAGAAAGCAACACCTATCACTAATAGTTGTGTTGTCGCCTATGTAAAATGAATGTGAGTTTTTTTTCTTTTAAATGTAAGTATTGTTTTCTTGGCTTACAAATTGCTGGACAGGAAGAGATAGTCTATTCCCATGGCCAGCAAGATCTCCAGACCTAACTGTGCTGGATTTTTATCGTTGGTGAAGATTAAAAGATATAGTTTACAAAACTGTTCCAACAAATCGGGCAAATATGATCGGTCGCATCACAGATGCCTTCCATAGCATTCCTCAAGCCGAAATTGAATGAGCTCTATTTGGCACTAACCGCAGGGTAGATGTGTGTGATGAATGACGGAAAACATTTTGAACATTTGTTATCTTAATGTTTATTTTAGTGCTACAGCATAGTGTTATTCCTAGGTAAATTTATATTTTTTTTTTCTCGTTTTAAAGATAAGTGCCTTCAGCATTTTTGTTCCATTGCATTGCATTTAAATAAATTCTAGAAATAAGTAATTTCTAAATTCGATTTTTGTGGTTTGTTTTATTTTTTCCGCCATTTCCAAACTTACTAGATGTTTCAAGCATAGGGACAACTTCTAGTTTAATTATTTGAATCAGGAAACCTGTATTATTTTCAAGTATTAAATCGGTTCCAGAAATTATTTTGAGATGCGGTTTTTGCAGTTTAGTTCATTTTTTCCTCTGCTGTCGAATGCGTGTAAAATAACTTGATGGTAGCATTTGACATTTTTGTGAAAAATTAAAACAAAGAAATTTGTATTTAATTAATCACTCCACAACACATACTTTCCAAGATCCAGCCGCTTACCATCCTTATTGCGACACTCTGTATATGGTTTAAATATGGTTGAAGAATTAAATGTTTCCTATTAGCTCGAAGTTGTTGGGAAAATGTAAAAATTAACAACTTCTTTTAAATATTTATTTGCCAAAATTGATTTTTTGTGTCTTTTCTTTCAACTCACTACAATGTAAAGTATTATTTCTTTAATGGGTAAGTATAAAAAATAAAAATACACCAAAAAATTGTAGGTCGAATAAGGGTAATAGATAAAGATATATCTTTTAAGGGATGATAAATTTGCAAGAAAAATGTATTGGCCAGAATCGTTTACATTCACCCCAATCGACCCCGATTGTTGGTACGAAGCCCGTGTACTTAATTCGATTATAAACTAATGGTTTTAGCGCCTACTCTTATTAACAGAAAACTTAATAAGTAAACTAATTAAAAATAGGTTGCTTTTGCACACTTCCAATGGCCCAATTACTTAGGAAAAAAGGAAAAAGTAGATGTGTACATTTTCATTGAATTTGAAATTTGTTACCTACTTAGGTACGACAGAAGCAATAATTCCTGATACACAAAAAATACTTACAGCATCAAATTTTTCAATTTCCACGAACATCAAAGACACTTGCAGGGCCAACTCGCGAGTTTTGGTTCTTGGAGCTGCGAGACATTTCAGGACAATGCCAGACATGACTTCTGATACTGTTTTCCCGGCGTGTACGTAATTTTCCACATAAGCCAAAGTTGCTTCCAGCCCCTTTTCCTGACCCATGGCATTGCTGTCAGTCACAAACTTCTTGACCAGACCCAAGTACTTGCCGAATTCTGGAGACTTTTCGTCGTCCAGTTGCCTGAATAGCTTCACCAGTTCTTCATAGGCGCTCACTCTAGCTTTCCAGAGCTTGTGCACGCACCGCTCTTCAACGGACAATTTCTTATACTCCTCGTCTTCCATAATAGATCCTGAAAAGGAAAATTAGATTAATTATTCAACCTGAAACGTCAATTAGAATGGAACATGAATAGAATCTGGACAGTCGAATAGCTGCTTTGACCGGATTTGGCAAATTACGGATTTGGTACCTTAAGGTCATCAAATGTACTAGGAATAAGTTCTTTAATAACCCGAAGCCCTAAGCATTAATTAGATCGCAAATGGCAAATATCCCTTGGCACAAATGCCACAAAAGAAGGCTTCTTACCTAATAATGTTTCGTGCCGTTAACAATCCCAGATACCAGTAATTAGCAAAGCAGTTAAGAGTATTTAGACGATATTTTTTGTTCGAACACTATGAATTCCATGAATAACTCGAATGACAGAAAACGGTAGAAGAAGGAGCAGCTAAACAACAGACAGTCCAACGTTGCCGTTTACCACGATTGGTCGTTTCTAATCTAACCCCACTTTTATTCGTTGGCAGGTTAGACAAGGAACGAACTATTTTTATTTTAAACTAATGGGTTTTTCGGGTTTTTTTAATGCGATAGTCCATTATTTCCGATGATTTTGAACTTTCGAAAAATAGTTTTATATAAAAGTTGTTGATGCACAAAGTGCGCACATTTAAAAAAAATCTTATATGATACAGAGTGTTCCAGAAAACCGAGGCAAGATTAAAGTGTATTTTTTTAAATAGAACTACCCATTGCAGCTTGAAACGCTGCATAGGCACCGTAAAGTGTTTTTTCTTACTTGCGACGTTGGCAGATTATCGCCATTCTAGGAAAATTTTGCTTAAAAACATGGTATCTAAAAATTCATTGTAGAAGCAAAAAAAGCAGTTAAAATTATAAGAAAATACGTCTTTCCAATCATCACAGATCCGTTAAGGATTCTATTAAAGTACCTGTATATTAATACGTCATTAGATAGACAATTTACAAAGTTACAAATTTGCATTTACACTTTAAGCTGTGAAATCAACCGTTTTCAAATTATAATTTATTTTATTTGAAAATTTCAAAAAGTTGCTACATTTTGTAAGGTGGATATGGAAGTCAATAAATAAGTGTTTTTGATACCAACGTCGCAAGTAAGAATAAAACAATTTACGGTGCATATGCAGCGTTTCAAGCTGCATTCCATGAGCTAATGAAAAATGGGTAGTTCTATTTAAAAAAATACACTTTGATGTTGCCTCGTTTTTCTGGGACACTCTGTATCATATAAGATATTTTTAAAATGTGCGCACTTTGTGCGTCAACCACTTTCATATGAAACTATTTTTTGAAAGTTCAACACCAACGGAAATAAATGGACTTTCTCGTACTAAAAAACCTCCCTGTATATATACAGGGTGGCCATTTTCTGAATCTTTGCATGGGTAACTTCTACATCTTTAAAGATAAAGAATCCGTTAAATGGGCAAAATTGGGCAGAATTCGATTGACTATTCATTACCGTTTTCAAAATTTAAGTATCCGACTTGGTTCCTGAAATATTCTGAAAAGACAAGAAATCAACATTTTTTTATTATAACTTATTACGTAAACTGCTTAACTT
>NW_026018916.1:12851076-12857530 GCF_020466585.1 Dendroctonus ponderosae | reverse complement strand
AACATTAAGGGAGAGATCCGGAGTGACAGACGCGGTTACCCGTATAACAACCTTAAAATGGAACTGGGCCGGTTATGTGGCGCGACTTACGGACAATCGCTGGACAAAAAGGATAATTGAGTGGAGACCGCGCCATGACGCATACAGAAGTAGAGGCCGTCCACCAACCAGATGGACCGACGACATCAAAAGTATAAAGACCAACTGGATAGAGGCAGCACAGGATCGGCCAAGATGGAAAAAGCTACGGGAGACCTATGTCCAGCAGTGGACGCAACTGGTCGCTTGATGATGATGATGAAACCATCCATTTGTTGTTCTAAAATATATACAGGGTGTCGCAACAAACGCATACGCATGACTTTATTTGGAAGGATTTCATAGTCTCCCAGTAGTCCTATTAATGGCGGATCCAGGGGGGAGGGGGTCATGGGGGTCATGACCGGTGATCCGGTATCACATGTTATATTATGTTAGGTAGGCCCTGCCCTAAGCCTTACTGACGAGTAAAATAGGTAGGCCCGGGACGAAACGCATGGTGCTTCAACGTGCGCCATATTTGTAACCCGTCAACCAACCCGCGATGCTTGCGTATAGGTCCCACTTATGGCTAAGCCGAACCGCGAGTACGGCTTAGGCTAAGTGCCACTTAGACTGGCGCTTAAACTGCGGTGCAGTCAACTTAAATTATTAAGTTCCACTTAACTCCTAAGCCGAAGCGGTGCAGTTGGCCGTTAGTAGTACAGAAAAAATAGTAAAAAAAGTTAATTGTTATTAAAAACTGAAAAATTTGCAAAAAACGATATCAGAAAAATGGCAACATAGTTTTTCAAGGTAATCTGCCTAATTAACATTGCGTAAATAGCTGTTGCTTCGTAATTATTTAAAACACCGATAACCATGGGTAAATAGAGAAAGTGACAATAAAATAGACAAGTATAAAGGTTAAATTCAACAGGAATCGTTGACTGACGGAACCTATTTCTCATTTCTGTTACTCATAACCTCGAATTATTAATTTGTTTACAAATGACAAAAACATACATTTGAGTCTGTAACTACAAACAAGTACCTGTGTAATAGGGATGACACGAAATACTTGTCACTGGTATTTTGGAGCAGATATCGATATGGAACAGTCGGTACCTGTTATCGATATTTAAAATAACATGTGATTTGAAATAACAGGGCTCGCCTACGATGCTGGTCAGTCCCAGAACAACATCTGGGATTTCGATATTTCAACAAAGCAAAAAGGCAAATACCTGCATTTGTGCCTTTTGATTCCCCGCGGCGTTGTCAATTGGCCCGAGTTTTAGTGAAAGGAGATATTTTATTCTCATGAAGTGGTAAAGTTTTGTATGTATGGACCTGATTATTTTCGAATCCATGCAACCATGATTCGACAAATAGCAATGGCCACATTCAGCAGACAAAATTGATCAGTTCGCGATAAGTCATCGGCCTCATGATGATGTACATTTTTGCTGAATCCTGCTGAATGCACTTTTTGACTTGATTCTCATGGCCACAGATCATCCCCCCGGGAGGGATATTCTGTGCTCATGGCATTTGAGACTACTGACTACTAAAAAAAATCTACTACAGTTATGATATCCTATTTAGCCAACTTCACAAATTCATGATATTCTATTTCGCAGCTAAGCATAAGGAAATATCCAATTATGCTTACAAAGTACATAATGTTCTTTAGTTTCACAGATAGCATGTAAACTCATCAGCATTAATTCAGTATATATTCACACAAGCCTGTAATAACAAACAGTTGTATCTTGAAGCTGAAATCCATGTCAATTAAAATAAAAATTGTTTTAAAAACTCCCTTTCCAAGGAAGTGATTTTAACTCTACTAAAAAAAGCCCCGTTAACGGGGTTTTCCTATCCGATACGCGCGCTCCCGCTATGCACGCAATTTTTTTATTTTTAATTTTTGTCAGCAGAATGTGGTTCCCCTGTAAATGGGCTTTCTCTGCACGACAATAGGTAAATAATTTCAGTTCAACTTGTTAGAAAAAAAGAAAGTTCTTGGTTAATTAAACCGTTCCGCTTTGTTTACCGCGTTTGAGTTTACTTGGCTCCAAAACCGATGATTTTTGGTGACCGTCGTCCGGTAGTTGGCGACACCGCCATTTCTCAGTCTGGTCACCCTGCTGGTCAGACGTACACAAATCGAAAATCACGATTACTAATCGAACGTTGAATCGTGAAATCGAACGTAGTGGACGAACTACATTTAAATTTGTATAGGCGCTATTTACCTAGTCTGGACTTGTTTTAGTATTTGTTTATATCAAACATAGCTGCAGTATTAAATGGCCAATTTTTAATTAAGCGATAATATGAATTGTAGTCAGTGATTAGCATGAAAATAGGAGATAGGCAAAAAATGTTCACATTTTACTGCCCTTAAGTTTCGGTAAAATGGTAAAACGTTACTCATAAAAAATGTTATGACTTTTTTTGACCATCAGCCCTTGCATACATAAAGGAACAAAAGGCATTCGCTCTTCGGTCATCATATATCGCTCACCCAGCAGATTCGCACCCAAATTACTAGGAAGTGGCGTGGATATCCTTTATTGAAATAATTAGTGCAGTCGGATCAGATTTTTCCGGGCACTAAACAGATAAAAGTACACATTTTTTTAAATTTTTAGTACGATTTTCTTAAAACAAAACTAAGTTAATTATAGAAAATTAACAAAACGCTGATATCGACGTTGTTTTTTTTTAGATTTTTGAATAAACAAATGAACGAATTTTAATCTAGTTTACCTGATTTCATAGGTATTTATAATACTTGAAAAAAAGGATAAAACTTTTTTTCAATAGCATCAACGGTTCAACAGTTATGCACAAAAAACGGGCTTTCGCACTTTCTTTTATTTATAGATAAATAAAGAAAGTGGAACGCTGTGGAACATCGTTTAAAAACATTTATAATCAATGTTCCACAGCCGGAAATCGAGCACAAACTATTGTCTCAATATTCTGACATCCTTCCGAACAACTTCCAATAATCTTTTAATACTTTTACCTTCATATTTTTAGTGCCCGAAACCGGCCTTTTAAAATCTAATCTAACTGGACTAAATACGCTACAGCCCGGTTTCAGGTACAAACCAATATTTATCATGGGCCAAAATAACATGTGACAAAAAATCACAGAAACTTGGAACTGGTACGAGCTTGGAACAGTCACACATGGAACCTGTGACTGAAAAATACTGATTGGCGGTGTACTTTATTATGCACTCTTCTCGAGCAGCTTCTCATATTCGGTTAATTAACTACTGCTCAATTTATACCGGTGTTCAGTATTCCATTGGTTTAATGTGATCTTACATACGTGGTAGGAATGTATCCGGTATTTATTTGATGCCAGGGAAAGTGTCAGTTGTTGTGCAATGTTCTGTGTGCCCCTGAAAGGCTCTTCTGCAATAGGCATGACGACAGTATAAATGGATCAAAGAAATAATGGTCTTAGAGAAAAATATATGTTGAAAGGATTCTAAAAATCGACTCATTCCTGATAAAAATGATGGGATCGACAAGATTTTTAATATAACAAAGGTATAAAATGCAGCAGTCGGCCATATTGCTTGAAACGCCAATCAGATCGCATGACGTCACGACCCTTGAAGGAATAACACACCCTATGTATCAGTTGTGGTAATAACGTGGTAATAACGTGGTAATAGCCATAGAGTAAGTAAAATTATTTTACTTTCTCTATGGTAATAGCCCTATAGCATCAGTTTATTTGTTCATGGTTTTGTGCTAAATAATCTACAGGAATCAACTGCTAAAGGAATTAACAACGATGGAACAAGGATTTATCAAGGCCAACAGCTCTAACTTGCTCAGAGTTGATATGTTAATGTTGGAGGAGTTTTTTGCATCCAATAAAGACTTTTCCTCTTCTGAGTTTCGTAATGTGAAAACTTCTTTGTAAGTACAATCTAATTCATCTTTAGTGCTTACGATAATTTAATTCACACAAGCCTTTTATAACACTTTTTTTAATTTATATCATACGTTATTTTTGTGACACACAAAGTTATACAATTTTTTCATGAAAATATGTCAGATTTGCTGTATAAAAGTATAGAGTAGAAAATAAAAATGCATATATTTAATAAGTATATTTATTTAATTAGATAATCTTGTAAATTAATTAAACCACACGCTATTTTCATTACATCATCAAGAACTTTGACCAAACTTATGTTAAGGCAAGCATGTGCTTTTAACGTGAATCGTTCAATGTGAATCCTCAAGCTAGCTATTTGTTTTGTTTCCTTAGCTTCAGGTTTAGAAAGGTTACCCATCAAATCATACTCCATAAATCTCAAGAGAGTTTCGAGGCCATTCCTTGAAACTAATGGGTTTTTCGGGTTTTTAGGCCGTCGTTGGGTGAAGAGGATTATTAGGTCAGAAGCCCCTCCCCCACGTTTGTATGGATTACCGAAGATTCACAAAGAAGGAATACCACTAAGACCAATCGTCAGTGCCCCGGGATCACTAACTTACGATATAGCAAAATATCTATCCTCTCTTCTGCAGCCACACTTGAGGTCTACAGAAACATACATCAAGAATTCCGAACATTTCATTAAGAAGATCCAAGACCTCAGCTTCGATGTTGTATCTCTATTCACAAAGGGACCCATGGAAGAATCCATAGAATTAGTGGCGGAGCTTTTTGAAGAGAGTACAACAAATCTGTTCAAGGCTTCTCTAAAGGGCAGCTACTTCCTGTGGAATGGAGATTACTACGAACAACAGGAAGTAGTAGCCATGGGAAGCCCACTCAGTCCAGTGGTGGAGAATCTATTCATGGAGAAGTTTGAGGAAACAGCGTTGAGCACCGCACCCCCTAAACCAACGATCTGGTACCGATATGTCGATGACACGTTCGTGCTATGGAGGCATGCACGCAAAAACCTGGACATCTTTCTCGATCATCTAACCAAACAGCACCCAGACATCCAATTTACTCTGTAAGTTTAACAAAACCACCAACTGGCCTTCCTGGATGTTTTGTTGTCTAGGCAGGGGAATCGTTTGAACCACAAGGTATATCGAAATGCCACCCGCACATGCATATATCTATCTATATAACTATCTAACCACCATCCGAGTCAGACGCAGGGAATCATTAAAACTCTCATGGATAGAGCCAGAAAAATATGTGGGCCATAACATCTCAAAAAGCTTTTTTTAAGAACGCTTATTCCCAGTTGGACATCAAAAAAGATGTAGGAGTRGGCCGTGCGGAAAAAAGTGAATCCACTATGAAAGCTTTCCTGCCCTTYGTTCCCAGGGTTACGGACAGAATTGGGAGGCTCCTGAGGAAACACAACATAAGAACAGTCTACAAGCCCACAGCAAAGATCCGAGAATGTTAAGAGGTCAGTTAAAGACAGAAGACCCCGCCCCGGAACTGGAGGAATCTACCGAATTCCATGCTCCTGTAGAAGCGTCTACATAGGAACTAGTAAGAGATCGATTGCGACGAGAATAGAAGAAGACCGACGGAATTGTAAACTGGGACATGTGGAAAAGTCGGCAGTGGCGGAACACGCCCTCGGCGATGGAACACACAACATCTATTTCGGAGAGGCACAGGTCCTGGCCACAACAACAGGGTATCGCCCCCGACTAATACGAGAAGCCATTGAAATACACAAACACGACGACAATTTCAACAGAAAAGAAGAAGCAATGGCGCTAAACAGAATATGGTTTCCAGCACTCAGCAACGCAAAAAGAGCAAGAAGAAGCAACAGCTCAGGACACGAGAGAAGATCTAGTACACCGGAGGATAGCAACAGCCAACAGATTGCGCAGGCTCCGATGACACAGGCCACGTCATCACAAACCACGTCATCGCATACGGTGCATAAATACGGACTGCGCCCGAGGAATGACATCAGAACAGTGGAAGCCTTCAAGTAAACCACTTCTTAAAATGCAAGCCACTCGTTGGAGAAGATTCTACCCAACGACGGCGTAAAAACCCGAAAAACCCATTAGTTTCATACTTCATATAGTTTTCCATATCATTAGGCAGCGGAAAGGAGAATAAATAGTCTATAGGGAATGATAATTGTAAAATTATTAATATAGTGTTTATATAATTGATATTTAATCTCAAAAACATTCTGAATTAGTCCCTATCAGTCTAAAAGAAATACTTACATCAAAGTTGTCACATAAATTAAGTTTTGTATTCTTGCTTATATCTGATGGTTTTCGCCTTGCGAGCTTTAGCCATTTATCTCTCACTATTTTCTTGATTGGAACGTAAACAAACAATTTATTAGGTGTTGTTATTGATGTGTTTGTGCATAGAGGACCCGCACATCACTTGTACAATTTGGAAGTAATTTTTAACACTCAAAATGTATAATATTTGGTGAACTCCCTT
>NW_026018916.1:12847606-12850077 GCF_020466585.1 Dendroctonus ponderosae | reverse complement strand
AACTTCACAAACGATAACAATAACACACGGAAAATACGGATTTCCGACTCGCGGGTTTAACTTCTTCTGCACTCAGGCGCGGCTGTCACTTCACTCTTCTCTTCTGGTTCTCCTCGTCGCTTATATACTTTTCTTCAGGTATTCCAGATAGTTCTAGAAATCTCCAGAACAGGTGCGAAACTTCCCGCTTGTCAGTGTCATATTTGACAGTAAATGGGGCCCAAATGGGGCTCCCATTTACTGAAATACCATGAATTTCGATCCCCCATTCCAAACGTGAGTACCCCAGGCCATTTCCGTTACAATATTGTCGTCCACTATCTTCCTGAAGCCACTCTCCTCGCCCTTTGTTGGCGTGAGTTCTTTCACCTTCTGCTATGTTACTGTAGCATTTCCCCTGAACTAATCTCATATCCGCAAATTGGTGAAAGGAAATTCAAAGTAAGTCACAGTTTGACAAATTATTGTTATTATTGACAAGGGCTGTAACTATCTGTTAATGACAAAAAACATCATTACCGCTTTGACTTTTCATAAAAACATGGGCAAAATTGGGCAGAATTCGATTGCCTATTCATTACCGTTTTCAAAATTTAGGTACCCGACTTGGTTTCTGAAATATTCTGAAAAGGCAAGAAATCAACACTTTTTTAATTATCATATAATTCGTAAACTGCTTAAATTAGGAAAAAAGTTAAAATTGTCTTTGGTCGAACTTTTTGCGTTGAATTCAATAAACTAGCAGTCGTCATAGTCAACGTGATTTACGAGATAAAGAATAAACATGATTTTTTAAATGGCAATCATAGTTGGCTGTGGGCCTTTTAAAATCCTTATTTTTTTTCTGAATTTAACGATGTTGACATTCATGTTTGTATTTTTTTCTCCTTTTGTAGCCGTAAAACTTCAAGATGATAAAAAAACGTATATTAGGCTATGGAAACAAGAAATATATTATCACACAAAGCACAAAACAATAACGAAATAATTAACAAACACAATCATGTTTACTGAGCTAATTAAAATCATCATCTAATTGAAAGTAGGCGAGGTCAACGTGTTTTTTTTTGTGAATGTCTGGTGAGGCATTTTTAGTGATAAAATTATTGGTCCATTTTTTTATAATCACAATTTAAATATGGTAAGATATTTACACTTTTTACCAAATGAACTTGAAGACATGTTGAATAGTTTTCCGTTAGCATCGTATCGAAAATTGGCTTATTTACAACATGWTAGTGCACCTTCACACAACTCACGAGTTGAATGTGAAGATGCCAAAAAAWACCTGGACGTAAACGGAAGTCAATTTGAACATTTAATTTAAAAGATTCATTATTGTTTTGAGCTTTGTGTGATAATATAGTTCTTGTTTCCATAGCCTACTACACATTTTTTATCTTCTTTTGAAGTTTTACGGCAGGAAAAGGAGAAAAACATACAAACAATTATATCGTTAAATTCCGAAAAAAATAAGGATTTTAAAAGGCCCACAGCCAACTATGGTTACCATTTAAAAAACATTAGTTTATTTTTATCTCGCAAATCAAGTTGACGATGATAACGAGTGTTAGTTTATTGGATTCAACGCAAAAAGTTGTGTTAAGGGCAATTTTAACTTTTTTCTAAGTTAAGCAGTTTACGTAATAAGTGATAATTAAAAAGTGTTGATTTCTTGTCTTTTCAGGATAATTCAGGAACCAAGTCGGGTACCTAAATTTTGAAAACGGTAATAAATAGGCAATCAAATTCTGCCCAATTTTACCCATTTAACTGATTCTCTATCTTTAAAAAGGTAGAAGTTCAAGATTCAGAAAATTTAGSTATCAACGTAGGCAGGTAGCATCATTCACTAGGTATGTACTCAAAAATATGCGAGACGCTGTTCAAATACAGAATTTAATAGAACAATAGATAATAGTACAAGTGTACACCACATGTCGAGACTTGCAAAGTGCCGCCCGTGCGCCCGCTCGTCCAAGATGCTTGCTTAGACCTGCAAAGGGATGAATTGCGATTTGCGATGTGCTTGCAATCTACATTAGTACAAATACGAATGCCAAAAATAAAACGTTAATCATTTGTTTCTGGGATTTTGAACATAAAAGTGTGGCTGTGAATCGATGTCAGTGTTTGCAGTGCCGGAAAAAGTAAGTATATGTCTATTTGTTATTCATATTTTTATTGTATACTGTAATTTCTCATCATATTATATTTGTTTTACTATTTGAGTGTAGCTGTAGTGGGTAGTTATGTAGTAAAAATTAGATACTAGAGATTATCCAAAACTTTTATAAAAGAACAAAAAACCAGGAAAGGTTAAGCTTTAGGCACATAGGTACTTCTTTGTTTAAAAATATTTATTTACGCCACGATGATTCATTAAAAGAGCGGTGTTTCTACGGGCATTTTGTTTTTTTTATTGCAATAATTCTATTCTGTTGTGTTATAATAGCCATATTCTTGCAAAA
>NW_026018916.1:12830395-12846607 GCF_020466585.1 Dendroctonus ponderosae | reverse complement strand
ATGAAATAAACGATGTTTCAAAATTTTTACTTCACACTTTGACTGAGACCCAGGAAAGATAGGAATATCATAACAAGTACACGCAGTCAGGAAAATAAATCAAAATAAAGTGTTAGAAATTTTTACTCTTCACATGGACTAGACCAGTGTTTCGCAACTTTTTTGTGCCATGCCCCACCTTAGTCTTTTTAAAAATTTTATTTACTAAACTAAAAAAAAACTTCACATTTTTGGAGCCAATGAAACTGTTCAAAGTTTTTGTAGCTAATGTGTTTCTGACATAACTTAATATGGGTAATGAAGCCAAATATCTTCGCTTTTGCAGCGACAAGAGTTTTATTTGTTAATCCGTAAGCTCGTAATCAAAAGGGTACTGCGATATTCTTTGGACCAAAAGAAGACGATCTGACCTAACTTTTATTAACAAAAAATGTCTGGCTCCTCTGCTATTGATGGTCAAAGTTCTTCAAAAAAATTAGCTTTTTCGAAATATCGAGAGAATGGTACGATGTATTTTAGTGAAACTCGCTGTGAATTTGTTCTTATGTAAAACTTATATTTTGATGAAATAATCGGGTTCAGCCGTTTTGGACAAGTGGTGAATTCTTGAGTGTAGTGGTACAAAAACTACCAGAACTTTTTAGTTGGAGGATGAAATCAACTCATTTTTGACTAACCACCCACACTGAAATACATCGTACCATTCTCCCGATATTTCAAAAAAGATAAATTTTTTGAAGAACTATGACCATCAATAGCAGAAGAGCCAGATATTTTTTGTTAATAAAAGTTAGGTCAGATCGTCTTCTTTTGGTCCAAAGAATATCGCAGTACCCTTTTGAGCATGAGCTTACGGGTATTTAGTTAATAAATAACTCACAATTGCTTTACCATCGATTGTTAACAGATATTTCAGGTTTGTCTCTCAAAAAATCAGTAAGAGTAGCAAACAGTTCCATAAACTTTTTAAGTAGTTTCCTTTAGATAGCCATCGTGCATCAGTGTGAAGTAAAAGTCTCACATGGTCTTCATTTTGTTCTTAACAAAATAGCTTCAAGGGACGCTCACATTCGGCATTAACTTTAATAGCATTAACACACTTTATTACTGAATGTAGTTCTTCATTTAGAACAGGCAAGATGTTTTTAGCTACCAAGTTTTCCCAATGAATAACACAATGCACGAGAATAATTTTTGAATTTGCATGTTTCGCCAATTTCTCAGTCATCTTTCGTGCCCATCATATTAGGAGCATCATCATCATCATCATCATTTTCTTTCTTGAGGTTCGGTTTGGGTAGTCGTGAGAAAAGAAAGGAACACTTTTTTAGCTACCAAGCTTTCGGCGATTTCTGGTCGCCTTCTTCAGGGCTGAAAGAGTTATTAGAATTTTGTAACATGAGCTCTGAAGTAAATGAAGTACAAAACTTAAGGGGCATAAGTATACAGGGTACTTACTGCTAATTGTTTGTCATAGAAAATCTGGGAACCGTCCAGAATCATACTGTTGCAATCTTTTTAAACTTGAGTCACATTGCCGGGTTACAGGTTGTCATGGATTAAAAACTTTTTAAAATTAACCTAAACTTTATAAAATATCATTTTTGTGTCGAAACAAAGGGACGAATTACAATAACTTTGCACTTAATGATGAGCTGAAGGCTCAGTACATTGATATGATTTACTGTACACTTCTAATGCTAATCGAAACGCTTAAAGTTCGGAATTCCTCGAACGACGACGATATACAGGGTGATTCACGGTCCATGGCGTATTAGACGTTTAAGGAGAACGCGATGCACGATCTATCTGGAAATTTGTACAACCAAGTCACTGGATATGCGCTATCGGCCTAAAATATTTTCAGCAATGGGAGGTTGCCGCTTATACCGAAAAGTGCTATTTTAAAATAGACACCCTGTATATGATTGCACGCTTAGATTGGCTATACAGATCTGATTATTTTTGCATTAGGATTCTTATATTTATCTAAAGCGGTTTCCGAAATATTAATTAATTAATTGTTCCAAATTATTCAGGATATCTTGAAAATACTGACCTTTCGACTAGAGATAAAAACTGCTCCAATTATATTTTTTCAAATAGGGCACCCTGTATATTAGTTCAAATACGGGAAGACCGTACAACAAACTGGTTTGAAGAATTACAAAATCTGCAACTATTATGACATTTCATGGCTATTTTGACAAATACGTCGACATAATCGAATTTTTGCAAAAATGTCCATTTATTTCGGAAATTTGACTTTTTAGGTATATAAACATGATCCATCGTTTCACAGGGAATTTAACGGTCTTCCCGTATTTGAACTAATATACAGGGGGTTCTATTTGAAAAAAATGTAATTGGAGCAGTTTTTATCTCTAGCCGAAAGATCAGTATTTTCAAAACATCCTGTATAATTTGGAACAAATTGCTGGACGCCAGGCTCAAGCACAGGGTTTTCCTAACCTAGTACCAAATTTTTTAAATTTCTAGGTGTCGAAATCGCGTTGTAATACAAGATTCCTTGGGGCTACGTTTTGATTAAAAATAATGAATTTTATTTAATATTTGGGAAGCCGCTTTAGATATTTATAGGAATCGTTATGCAAAAATAATCAGATAATACTTAATACTATTATAAAAGAATCTTCTTCGAAATGTTAGAAATAGCCATAGAAGGGAAATCTATTAACAAAAGAACAGACAGTGAAGATTTCAGCTCTATTTACTCCAATCTAATAGACATTTGCAAAACGGAAACTTCCATAGGAACCGCGCATTAACACACACATTTACTTGGAATGTTGTCTCCTTAACAATTCACTTCTTCAAAATCCGAAATCAATTGTTTAAACTAGATTTTCTTCCTGTTGTTCAACGATTTTAACAGTGAAATAACTGGAAATAACCGACTCTTCTAATTATCTGTAGTAGAAGGAGTCCCAATACAATTGCTTTTGTGTAAACACTCACCTTAAAACCAATATCTGAATGCACGCAAGATTAATTGTTTCTACAACTTTGAAACGCGATTATTCGAAAATCTCTGAACAAAAAGCAACAAATTAGTAACCAATGTAAAGAGAATTTAAAACAGTTTGCCACTTGACCCCCCTTCTTATTTAAGATTCTATGGGTGACATCTACCCTTCCTAGGGGGTTGAAACAAGGAGGCTAAAAATATTCATTTAAAGTGTCCCCCTTACAATAAAAATTATATATATAATAAATATTTTTTTCTAAGAAAACACATAAAAGTTCTTTTTAAAAATGGAAAAAACATCTTAACACTAAAATATACCTAAACTAAGTAGTTTAACTTCATTTTCTTCCCCGAGTAATGATCCAGGGCTTAAACGAGAGTGCTTCTTCAAGTAACGGGTCTGTAGAAATTTAGTCTAAACTGAACGTAATGCAATAATTACCATAAATTGTCAAATTTGGTACCTTTTAGAACCAGACGACTTCATTTGATGCTATTGCAATTAAATCCAACGCCACTGTTTTGGCTTAAGAAAAACGTTAGTGTCGATTTGCTGCTAAAGTAGATGTTTTCGAGTCGTGTTAAGAGCACATTTTTTGTCTAGTATTTTCTATTGTTTAAAATAGCATTTACATTTTTGTGATATTTGACGTGACAAAAAAGATATACAGAAAATGAAATTTGGATAATAGGTAAAGTGCCATCTAGTGGCAAAGTGGGAAAACAATTTTTGATCAGAAAGTTAGAGATCACTAAGCAAAGACTGTGCCGATTTTCAAGTTGCTCCGCGAAGAAACGTTCAGAATAAGTCAAAAATTAAAAGAAAAAAAATACATTAAAGAGCTGTGACTGGGTGAATATTCAGATTTCTAATTTTCGTTACATGACTTACTAGCATTATTTTAGCATATGCAAGCATACCCTTAAAAATTTCCATGCGCATTTTCCGAACACCCTGTATATACTTAGTTCGGGATGTCAAAAGTCTGAACGCCCCCTGGCGTGAACTTATAAACTACACTTAACGAGTAACATTTGGTTTACTTCCTTTGTACATTGTCTTAGTAAGCTTCGAAACAAATATAAAGTATTGAATGGATCGGAAAGCGTAACTTGATTGCTCACAAGTGAGTGAGTATTATTTTTGGATCTTGTAGCCTTAAAAATATAGGTTAAAATATCAGATGTCAGGAAGGTATTAACAATATGATTCTGGCACTTAACAGTCGAAACTTTGGCAGAAACAGATTGATTTATAAGTTGAATTCACTATTTGATTATTTATAGTCAGCGGGTGCCTAGTTGAAAGAGAGGAAGGATTAAATTCAAAGCATCTGCTGTTATGTGGGATACTATTAGTAATGTAGGTACATACAGTACAAAATTGGCGTCATTCATCTGGAGGCGTTGTCTGGAGCTGTTATAGGAGTACAGAAAAAATAGTAAAATAAATTAATTGTTATTAAAAACTGAGAAATCTCCAAAAAACTTTATCATCAATACGGTAGCAATGTTTTTCAAGGTAATATGCCTAATTAACATTGCGAAAATACCTGTTGCTTCGTAATTATTAAAAACTCGGGTAACCATGGAATTATACAGAGTGACAATAAGATAGACAAAGATAAACGGTAAATTCAACAAAATTCGTTGACTGCGCAACGTACTTTCGACATGTCAAGCTGTTCTCATAACCTCGAATTCTACGGGGTTTGGTGTTTACATAAATAATCCATACAACACCAAACATATGAATGGTTAACTCCCAGCAAGCTAGTGCCTGTGTAATCTTATTATCCACTATTATCAAACAGCTCCTCGTATTCAGTTAATTAACTCGTGCTCCATTTGTATCTCCTTGTGCTGTGTGTATCGTACAGACGTGGTAGGAATGTAGCCCTATTTCGCTATTTATTTGGTGCTTGGGAAAGTGTCAGTTATTGTGTTCTGCGTGCTCCTGGAAGGCCCTGATTCGATTATGCCCAATACTTCGATACCAGAATATCGATTGTCGTCTACTATCTTCCTGGAACCACTCTCCTCGCCCTTTGTTGGCGTGAGTTCTTTCAGTTTCTGCCATATTACTGTAGCATTTCCCCCGAATTAATCGCATATCCGCAAATTCKTGAAASGAAATTCAAAGTAAGTCACAGTTTGACAAATTATTGTTTTTATTGACAAGGGTTATCCACCTGTAACTCTGTTAATGATAGAAAACATCATTGCCGCTGTGATTTTTCATCACAAAATTGTAGATGAGAACTTTTTTATATAAAAAATTTTCGTAATTTGAAGCAAAGAGCGTAATTTTTCCTTTTGAATGCTTAAGTATTCCAATATGCTACCCATTAAACATGGAACAATTTCTAAATAATGCTTAACAACAAAGTTGAAATTTGGTTTGGTCTTCAACTGTTAATTTCTTCTAGAAATTTTCGAAAAAAAAATTTTCAATATTTTTCTCGTACTCCTTGAGTTCCGTAAGTGAGCCTTTATCACCCCTTAAAAGGAATGACGCCAATTTTGAATCACCCTGTATATGTATTCACATTACAAGACATTTCCATGGCTGAGAATTTCGCCAGATGGTGTCCTTAAAAATAAAAAACCATATAGGTTTTTTTATCATTTTTAATTGCAGAGGGGAAGCTAATTCTTAAATCATCACTCGTTCCTTGAATTTGTTTATCGGGCTTTCACAATGGCCCCACCCTTGCTCACCTCATGGAACTCACGCTTGTCACGAAATGTTGTTCTATGTTATTGATAGCCCTTTAATTCACATGAGCTAATAAGTCTCTTCTTCTAAACCTGTCCATGCTGCAGGTAAATTTCTGAAGGGCTTGAATTAACCCCATATATGTTTGTAACCACAACTTGACCACTTTTTCTCTATGGAAAGTAATGAAAAATTATACTTCTGTCTACCTTTATTCGTTTAACAGTTTGTATTATAAACAGTATTCTTAACCACGATAATTTTCCTCATATTCGCAAAAATCTCAACATAAACTAGACACTCACGTTCCGCTTGGTTACCAAATGTTACCAAATCTGCCATATTTGTTAACGTCTGTCAGTGCACCCGAGTCCACCATCCTTTTTCAAGTAGCTGTCTTAGTATAAACAGTTGGTCTATTGTTGATCTGTATGACCTAAATCCGGCTAAGTATTCGTTCAGTATGATTTCCGCATATGGGGTTAATCTGTCCAAGATAATGTTTTATATGCAGTCTTCATTAGGGAGGTTCCTCTGTAGTTGGAGCATTTAGCCTTGTGCCCTTGTTTGTGGATGGACACGACACTACTTTCCTCCCATCTTGTGGATATGATTTCTTCTCGCCGTATTCGTACTTCTCGCACGTATATTCTACGTGCACACCGACCGAGCTTCTTGAGTGATTATCTCGAAAACGGTGAGAGATATCGACTTCGAACAAGTGCAAATGTTTTGTTTAAAAAATATCGTAGAATGTGATTTGACCAACCGTATGACCATTTTTGAAAAGCCAAAAAAGTTCTGATGTCTTAAATAACTCCATACTATTGCAGCTCGCGCCCTCTAGCAACTACAAGCCAACCAATAGGGAATTTGGATTTGACAATCTAAAGAAAACCCCAAACACAAAATTTTTGTGGTACTAGTAAAACTGGTTAAAAATATATTCAGAAAAAACGAAATTTTTATTTACACTTTGACACTGTATGTCGGAATCTATTAACTTTCGGATAAGACAAATTTGCCTGAAACGCAATATTTTAGCCTAAACAATATGTTAGTGAATTTTTCGACATTAGTTGAGGACCACCCTGTAGAACGCGATTTTTTAGTGCCCTCAGCTGTGGAGAACCTTTTCTTGGGACGTTACAGGTTGTATTTCCCACGGATTTTCTTTCATTACACTCATGCTGATGTTGGATACACCGGTAATTAGAAGAGTGAAAAAAGTCAAAAGAAAACAATGATCACGTGAGATTAATCTAGCTCTTAGCGGATTTTCGCTTTAGAGTTATATTATGGGCCGGATTTCGGGATTTTTTGTTTTATCTTGGCGAATTGTTGAAAAACTGACCAACCGCTTCGCTTTAGTACCCGAAAAAAATCCTGGAACCTTTCAAAAATTTCCTATTAAAGTGAGGTTTTCCTCATTTAAAGCCGCATATTTTCTCTTGCGAGTGATTTTTTGGGCAGGTTTGAGAATTTTTTGTTATTTCCTTGACATTTTTTTAAAATTCGTCTATCTATATCAACGGCCAATCTCTCCCCCTTAGTAACTGAAAACATCCTGGCAATTCCCAGAAATTTCCTAATCAAGTGAAGTTTTCCTCACTTAAAGCAACCGATTTTCTATTTCGAGTGATGTTATGGGCCGCTTTCAGGAATTTTTGGTTTCTTCTTGGCAAGTTTTTCAAAAATCAGTGTTGTCCAACAACTAACTCATCGCTTCGCTTTAGTATCTGAAAATATCCTGAAAACTCCCAGAAAGTTTTTATTAAAATGAGGTTTTCCTCATTTAAAGCAGCATATTTTCTTTAGTGATATTCTGGCTAGGCTTGAGAGATTTTCTGTTTTTTCTTGGCAATTTTTTAAAAATCCGTCTGTCTATACCAACGGCCAATCGGTTCCCCTTGGTAACTGAAAACATCCTGGAAACTCCCAGGGATTTTCTAATCAAGTGGGTTTTCCTCCCTTAAAGCAGCCGATTTTCCCTTTCAAGTGATGTTATAGGCCGCGTTCAGGAATTTTTGGTTTTATCTTAACGAATTTTTGAAAAACTCGTGATGTGCACGTACCCTAGAGTTGTTAAATTGTTTACCTCGTGTCATGCGGGTAACTTGTCCGAGCCAGGTGCCGTGTCGTTTTTTAACTTGTTTAAATCATTTTGGGTTTCTTCAACGCATGGTTCTACAACGGTTACCGCTACTATAATGTAGGTGTCTTCCGTGTGAGATTATTTTTATTTTGCGTTCAGGAGCTTCTTAAAATATCCCTTCCATTCTTCAATTAGCTTTGTTGATCAGCTCAATTGATATTTGATTTAGCAAATTGCCTTGTAGAATTCTCTGGAGCCCATATCAGCTCCGTCTGTTTCTATTGCTTTATGCTTTTGTCGTTCGTACTCTCTTTTCTTTGCTCTCAATATTTATCTTGTTTCCTTCCGACATTCCACGTATTTCCTGCTACTTTCATTGATCTGAAATTGCATCATTCTCAATTAAATTCTTATTTTCGTTCTCATTCTCAATTTCGTTATTGTTCATCGTCAACAATCTTAATGGACAGTAGATACAAACACAGTTACAATCACAGTTGTCGTGATTGTGATGTATTTGTGAGTTGATATTCTAAAGCGAATTCTAAGATTATAATTTGATATAACATTTCTGTATACAATAGAAGTAGTCATAGAAAGTCAACCTGGCCCAAAAAACAGGCATGAAAACGCAAATTTAAAATGCTATACTTACGAATATATTTTATTTATTTTTTAAAATGAACCAAAGTCACCCCGCTGGATTAAAGTCACCCGAATTTACCGTGCTAACATATAGTGGGTTTTTCATACGCTCTAATTTTTGGACGGAATGGCGAATGAAATTTTATTTATTAAAGTGATTGAAGTACATGAATTGCAGATGGTACCCGTGATCTAAAAAGCGCATATTTCGAGTAAAATAATTGATGTGCAAACTTGGAAACAGAACAGAGAAAGTTAAATTTTACATCTTTAAAGTGGTGTCAATCAGAAATTTAATGTCGACCACTTCTCTACGGCGCAATTACAATTTAATAGTACAATTTAAATTTAGAAATGGAAATACGAATATCAAGTAATTGCTTTAAAGACCAGCATTAGTGTTGTCACTAATGACCTTTCTGCGCTTTACCATTCCGACTATTACCAAAAGTAATAGTCGGAATACAGAATACAGAATACAGGAATACAGAATGTCTCAAAAGACATTCTGTATCAGTTATTTCACGTTTTTGTGTGTCTATAACAGCGCTATATTCTATCATTGCGCAGCTAGTCTATAAGACTCGCCACAAGTTCTGTGTGTGTACTTACATTATTTTAGGGTATTTGTTACTTTGTTGTAATGTAATCGTCGGTAATAAACGGTTTGTTTGTTTAATTACCGAAGTAAACTTTACAATCGGGTGTTATTTTCCATTTTAAAATTAATTTTTGAGCTTTATTCAAGACACTCGAAAGAGTTATAAAAAACATAATAAATACGTTTGTAAGTAAAGTTTTTTTTATTTCTACTGTAAATATACTATCAATCTTTATTAATTGCAATTAATCGTTATTTATCTGCAAATGTTATATAATGACTTTGATTTCGCACTCTTTCAAATGTCATAATGATGTCTATTACCGCACTAATGGTTTTAAAAAATATTACCGCACTAGTGCCGTAATAAATATAACGATCATTGCCAAAGTTGTTTCTTAAAATTGTTCATTTTTAAATAAGTTCAAGCGATGATCTGCCATGTGATATTGAGAACGAAGATTTTAATGTTGTTTCGGATCTTCTGCCAGGGAAACCACGGAAGAGCTCCAAGAAGCTTTTGATCGGTACCAGAAATGGTGCAGTAAGCGAAAGATACACACACAAGAACATCGAACACCAAAGGGACGAGGGTTTCTGTATTTTGCTTACTTTGCTAAAATATACTAATAATCCTTTCTCGCTTGTTAAGTTGAGTATCTTTAATTCACTGCACCATTTCTGGTACCGATCAAAAGCTTCTTGGTATTTCTTCCGTGGTTTTCCAAGCACAAGATCCGAAACAACATCCATAAAAGCTTCGTTCTCTAAATCACATGGCAGATCATCACTTGAACTCATTATAAAATGAGTAATTTTAAAACACAACTTTGACAATGATTCTGATGGCAATGACAATTTTCCATTACCGGTGTTCTGTATTCAATTTTATAACTAATTATTTTTACTCAAATAATCATTAAAATAATAATTGTTATAGTTGTAGATAAAACATTGTACGAAGGATATTATATTATTAACGCACTTATGTGATCACACTTAACGCACTTATGTGCAAATCTTCACATGCGTGCGTTAATACAAATTATCATATACTATCAAATTAATCTGAAGTATTTTACGAAGAAAAGGTACTCTAAATGTACTTCGCTCAGGCGCACCATTTTCCACCTAAATGGCTTTAAAAATATCACAGTTATCCACACACATTTTATATTTTAAGTTAATGTTATTATCGACACTAATTTATTTTATATTATTATCGACACTAACTAACTTTCCATTTTCTTGAATACATACTCTGGATTTTTTCCTAATATGTTAGGTGGCACGGATAATTTCAAAAGGGGTTAGTTTTATTTGATTTCCGGCCGCGCAAATCCGCCGTAGAAGCTCTTCTGGGCTATCTACTTCTGTGGCATAAATAATATTTGACAAATTACCCCACAGATAATAATCCAAAGGATATAGATCAGGCGATCGAGCTGGCCAGTTTACTGGGCCACCTCGACCTATCCACCTGCTTGGAAAATGTTGGTTTAGCCAATTTCTCACAGGTTGGCCAAAGTGGGCTGGCGCCCCATCATCAGCTGGAAGAACATTTCTAACCGAGCGCTTATAGGAATATTTTCTAACATGGACTAACAAGGCCTAAAGGGTCAAAGATTTTTTAACTTTCTGATAAAATAGGCCGCTTAGTAACACATTTTACATGCGGTAGTGGTTTAACCATGAAAATTACCTTGTCATTAGGTGGAGACCATATTAAACCAAGTGTATTTTTACCATCATTTTCACAAAACTCAACAATCTTCGAATGGTTGTTATCATTGGGAATAAAATCCAGAATATCACAGATATTAGAATAAAACTTCCTCAAATAAAAACCACCTTTTTTCACTATTGCGAAAACCAGTGTGCTTATGCGCTTTAGATTCGCAATTGTTTCAGCACCTATTAGTCATCGACATAAAAATCAGATTTTATTATCTGAGCGATATCTGGATGGTTTTTTTCACTATCGGTCGCCAACTGGAATAAACACCTAATTGCCAAAAAAGAAGATGATGCTGTGCCATAAGTAACTGTAGTTAACTCATAAGTATCCAGAGTGTCCTCAGGATTAAAACCCCAAGATGTTCTTTGCAAAGATTCGGTGAAACTAGAACACACCTGTACGAGTACATCTTAGAACAAACAGCAGCAACTACATAATTATGTTGCCTAAAACGAATTAAAATGGAAAATAGGTCTCGCTGAATTGGTGAACCAACCATTTGAATATTATTTAAAGAACACCTAGTGGAACTTGGCAGCAAAGCGTTAAAGACCGCGCGAAGACTAGTTGAATGCAGTCTAACCCCTTAGTCTTAGTCCCCACACTAATTTGGAAATAGGCAAAGTACCGGTAATCTTTGGAACAACAAAACAATAAATTTGGAGGAAAATGGGCCAACAAACTGTATTGACATTTTGTCATTATTGTATCTTTTTTCTAAAAGATCCCAAGCCACTTGATAGTTATCTGAGGAAAAGTCCACAGAAGATATGATCTGTAAAGGCTCATTTTTTAAAGATGCACGAAGATAATGAAATCGTTGAATATCCGAAATCGACTCATTTTTGCTAATAAGTGAATCAAACACATTTTGCCAATTTTCTAAACTGCCATCAAAAGTAGGCAAATGAATGTCCGGAAGGTTAACACTTTGTAAAGGATTATTATATGCTGAAACACTAGATTTGTTTAAATCATCATTAACTGCAAACGATTTATTGATATGCAAATATTTTTTAGCTAAAGAAATTTGAGCATAGTATTTGTCTTCGAAATCATACCTTTAATGATACTCTCTTTCTAACTCACCTTCTTTACAGGATGATTCAATTTGATTTTGAACGTGTAAATGTTTTCAAGTAAACTACCTTCAATACCCATAATTCTAGTCTCAAGTTCGAGAATATCTTTGGGCAAAATATTAGTTTTATCTTTCAAATTGTCAAGATATTTACTAAAATGTGTTAGGCTTGCCTTAACATCACCTCTTTGCCTTCTAAATGAATCCATTTCAAACGTGCAATATGCAATAAATATTACAACGTGAATAATAAATGTGACAATAAATTAACCGTTATGAAGCGATTATTAGTAAAGTGTCCTATACTTTGCTGTGACTTTTTGCTTTTTAAATGGTATTCCTTTTTCTTGGTCTGTTGCAAGCGCCGGTGCTAGCCATAAATTACTCCTAAAGCTAATTTTCCTTTTCTACTGTCTGGTTCCTTGTCTGTTGCAAGCGACGATGCAAGCCATAAAAATCTCCTGAAGCGTAAATTCAGTTTCCACTTGGGGCTGCTGAGCACACTACAACAACTCTCCAAAAACTTAGCTGATTACCAAAATCCGGCTCGAAGGACCATGTAAATAGTTTATTGAAATTCGAAACTATTTTGCCATAAAGAATAAACTGCAATAAAACTTCACACAAGTTGGATTACATTGGATTCTTTTTCGTTGACTTTTCTTTTTCCATGCAGCCTGTCTATCTACCAGTCTTGTCCACTGTCAAAACTTTTCCCTGTCTCTATAACAATATTGAACTGAACATAGATAGGCCTTTTCGGGTTAATATCATACAGGGTGATTCAAAATTGGCGTCAATCCTGTGGAGGTGTTGTCTGGGAGTGTCTTGGGAGTACAGAAAAAATAGTAAAAAAATCAAAGGGTATTAAAAACTCAGATATTTGCAAAAAACTAGATCAGAAGGATGGCAACAATGTTTTTCAAGGTAATCTGCCTACTTAACATTTCGTCAATACCTGTTTCTTCGTAATTATTAAAAACTCCGGTAACCATGGATAAACATGAAGCAAAGAAAATAATAAAGACAATAACAGCGTTGAGGTTAGAATAACGGTGTCACCTTGCGGTCAGTGCTGCGACAAAACAGCCTCCGAGTGCTGCCATCTTTTCGGGGCAATATTTGCAGGTGCAAAAACATCATTGCCGCTTTGACTTTTGATCAAAAAATTGTAGAAGAGTACTTTATTAATATCAAAAATTTTCATAATTTGACAAAAAAACAGTAATTTTTCTTTTGAATTCTTAAGTATTCCAATAGGCTACCAATCAAACGTGGGACCTTTTCAAAATATTGCTTAATAGCAAAGTTGATTCGATTTTCAACTGTTAATATCTTCTTGAAATTTTAAGTGGGCCCCTATATATTAAAAGGAATGACACAAATTTTGAATCACCTTTTATATACCCTTTCAACCATGCTAACACAAACTGAATTTAGTAGTTAATTAGCCCCAAAGTTTATCCAGCTATTTGAGGATTTTTCACCCAAATTGTTTAGTATGTTTCTGTATTATTTAGTTAATTTTAGTGCGATTGCTTCTCTTTGTATCTAGTAAGGCAATGTAATCTCGAAAACTGCTTAAAATCACCTACATAACTCCAATCACGACAATTATTTACCAAAGGATAACAACGTCATAGTTAAAACTTGAGAACAACACAAGAACAAGCGTTCGTTTTTGTCGTTGTTTATTTTGGATAAAAAAAAAACATTATTTTGGAATATCTTAATTTTTGTAATCGTAGAATACAAATTTTTGCAGGTGTACTTCAACTTCTCCAGAACAGAACGTCGCGTAGATTTTTACAGTCGCGGCTTACCCCAGAGATGGAAAGGAAATTAGTGTTTTTAACGTCTCAAGTCCGATTTGGAAACCATAAGCGATATCAGGATTGGTTTCAGAGACAGTATCTCGCCACGCCGGAGTCTCAGTCACTAAGATGTGATATTATCAGGTTTGTCTTTTAACTGTTTAAATACAGCATGGTTATAGATGTCGCTATTGCCGTGATTCTCAGCTGGACCTGGGTAACACTGATATGAACGACACTGTCGCAGCGCTTCGGCACACAAACCGTAATTGGCAAGCTAGATTTTGAAGACAAGTTTGTGTCGCCACCTATGGTCGATGCGCGAAACTTGGAATGTTTGGAATGCTACTAATTTATCCGAGAATTGTTTTCTAATGATTGGTTTCATCAAGACTTACCAGGCCGAAAACTGCAAGTTTGACAAACGGTTATCAGCCTGATAAATATATCATGTCAATAAAAGTAGACGCCTGTATTCTGCAACACGGCATGGTGGTGCCATCTAAGACATAGAACAGCATTTCACTCAGCAGCAATGCGCTTTGATGGTGCCATTCGACCAGTTTCAGTCTTACCCAGGTCTATTTTAAGCCACTGTGCCACGGCACTTTGGCGCGCCGCAAAATTCTTAAAGTGTGCCACCAAATTTTATAGATGTACATATGTAGTAAAAATTATAATACATTTTAATAAAGAGTAAAGTTTCAATGAAAAAAAACTTATATACAGGGTGGTTTTTTAGTGCGATGAGTTCATTATTTCCGATGGTGTTGAACTTTCGAAAAATAGTTTCATATAAAGTTGTTGACGCACAAAGTGTGCACATTTTAAAAATATCTTACATGATACCTCAGAAAAGCGAGGCAAAATCAAAGTGTATTTTTTTAAAATATAACCACCTATTTTTTATTACCTCGTGGAATGCAGCTTGAAACGCTGCATATGCACCGTAAATCGTTTTCTTCTTACTTGCGACGTTGGAAGATTATCGCCATTTTAGTAAAATTCTGCTTAAAATCATGGTATCTAAAAATTCATTGTAGAAGCAAGAAAAGCAGTTAAAGATGCAAAAAATACGTCTTTCCAATCACCACAGATCTGTTAAGAATTTCATTGAACCAAAATATCAATACATTGTACAGGGTGTTAACAATGTGAACTTCAATCTGAAAGTTTTTATCGCAATATAACTTGTTTTTCAAATGGAAGTACCTCTATATATTAATACGTCATTAGATAGACAATTTACAAAGTTACAAATTTACACTTTAAGCTGTGAAATCAACCGTTTTCAAATTATAATTTATTTTATTTAAAAATTTCAAAAAGTTGCTACATTTTGTAAGGTGTGTAACACTATACGCGGTAGATGAGTTTCGTCCATCCTCTTTACGTGACTGTACAAGTTCTTTGTCTTCCCTATCGCACCACGTCCTGCACTCCACACTGTTCCCAGATATCCGTGTTTCTCACCCTGTTTCTCCTGGTTTTTCCCACGATCGTTCTTCATTCAGAGTCTTCATCTCTGCTGCTCGCAGCATACACTTTGTTTTATTTGTTTCTTCTCGTATCTCTATGCCGTATGTCATAATGGGTCTCACGCATGTTTTGTATATTTTTACTTTGCTCTCTGTTCGCATGTACATATTGATTTGCCCATGCGATTTCCCTAAGGCATCCTGATACTGCCGCAGCTTTATTGATTTGGCTTCTTAGGTCCTTTACTGTGTCATGACTACTTGACAGGTCTGCACCAAGGTATTTAAATTGTAATACTTGTTCTGTAATTTTGTCTTCGATAGCAAGTTTACATCGAACAGGTTCCCTGGCGATTGTCATACTATTTGTTTTGTTAATAGAGATTCAGCCCTGTGCTGTATCACTCACGTTAACTTTAACGTGCATGTTACCCGTCAAACACGTTATGTGGCTCCAACTGGTGTGTTGTATCAGTAAAACGTTTATATTATAACAGGCGCACGCTATCGACGAACGTTATATTAAGAAATAGCGCTTCAGAATAACAGCATCAAATCACATGCCGCTATCGAACTTAACGTGCGTCCCTCGAAGTCAAGCTCGGAGGAATAAATAAAACAATTTTGTTTAATCAGAGCGTAATTTTATGTTTTAGCTATAATTAGTTTTTAATTTAAAACGAAAATATATCTTTTGGTGGTTTCATAAGGTTAGCTTTATTAGAACAATTAGTAAATGGTCTTGAAAATAAACTTTACTTTCGTCCACAAACTCTACTAAATTTTCAAGTTGTTTGCGGGTTGTTTTTTTTTCTGCTTCTGTACATGCTCCATTGAAAGTGTTTGAGAAGATAGGTCAAGAACAATAACGAACGAAATTGAAAGTGAATGCAAATCATAAACAAAGACAAATAGGGTAGTAGGTGGTCCAACTGGTCACAACGTGCACATGTGGTGGCGGTGCATATGTTTTAGAAGCTTCGATGGTTTGATGTTAACTCTCTCTCTAACTAATAGACTATTCGTATAAGGGCATCTCACTTTATGCATCC
>NW_026018916.1:12828839-12830345 GCF_020466585.1 Dendroctonus ponderosae | reverse complement strand
ATGGATTACTGGGTCGGAAACGCATACGTTAACTCGGAGATATAGCACACCTCGGTTGTGTTGCTGCGTTATCGAAAATGTTATCCTGAACTGTTAAGTGGACATAACGTGTGGCCGTTAAAAATAGCATTTATGATACAGCACAGGGCTGATTTGGTGGAATCTGAAAACCTGCCTCTGGAGGTCGTCTTCGTTCTCTGCGATAATTGCGGCGTAGTCGGCATAACACAACATGCTGATTCTCTAGTTGTTATTACTGTACCCTAGGTTCAGGGATGTCACTGCTTCTATAATAGGGTGTTTTCATTGTATCAAAAATTCCTACAAACTGAACAATAATCTATGGTAATCTATATGTATATGTCGGCGTCAAACAGTGAAATCCGGTATTCTTCCTCTGGAGAGGATTGAAAATCTATTAAATCAACTTGTCCTCTGGCCTACGATCCGAGTGTTGTAACATTTCGATTTCTTGTCTAAAATACTGAACCAAAATGCAAATAAAATTACAGGTTCGCGCTCGATTACATCGATCAACTGACTCGATCATATCGATTGACTAAATTAGGCAAACGGTGTACCCCAGTTTCGTTAAGCCAGTTACAGCGTTTAACTAAAAATTTCAGTCAGTACAGGGAATGACTGCAATGGTTACTCAAATAGAGTAACGATAGCCCAGTTACATTACTTGCCGGCAATACGCAAAATGCCTAGTCAATTCAGGGAATGACGGATTTCACTGTTTGACGCCGACATATATATGAACGATTAAATAAGTTTATACTATCTATCTATTCCTATTTTGTTAAATATTTAATAAACAAATTCAGCTAAAATTCAAATTATTTATGAATCTCTAAAACGCAATCCTATTGGTTGTGACGTCTCTGGTCATATAAATGGCGGATTGTTTACGTTCTGTGCATAGTGTTTAGTTGTGTAGTTGTGTTTCATTAATTATTTTGTGGATTTAAATTATAGTTTGTGTTAAACTAAAAAATGGCTTCAGAAGGATTCCTTAAAGCGTCAACAAACAATTTACCATGTGTACTTATTTTTCTGGTTATCCAATTTTTAAAAAACAACAAACGCTTTAATTCAGCCGAATTTAAGAGTGTCAAAGCAGCAGCATACGTAAAAATCCGTAAATTCATTATTAGTTACTCTCTCCTTAATATACTAATCTGTCTGTATTGGTTTAAATCAGGTAAATAATAAATGGAATTTCTTTTATTCAACTTAACCTAACTTATACACATGGCTGCTTTAAAAGTAAAATCAACTCTTACATTTATATTTTGGGCATGACGAGAACAATATGGTGATATCGGATATGTGGAATTGAAACGCGAGGGTTCTTTGTGCACTGTACAAGGTAGAATTTGCCCAGAACACAGAGTACGATTGAAGGCATATTCTAGATAAGTTCTATATTGTTGAGGCGGATTCATTTTTACAAACTTCTTTTTGGGTATTTCGCCTCAAAAATTTTTGTCTTTAAAAAAG
>NW_026018916.1:12823341-12827840 GCF_020466585.1 Dendroctonus ponderosae | reverse complement strand
TTATCAATCTGTAATAAAAGACGTGAGGAAATTCTGTCTTTTTTAAAGACAAAAATTTTTGAGGCGAAATACCCAAAAAGAAGTTTGTAAAAAGGCATATTCTGTCTGCCTCATCATTAGCTTTTTATTCTTATTAAAATCTGCTTTCATTAAAATGATGCTCGTAACAAAAAATACATTGATTTTTATTTAAGAACATTACGTCTAGCTGCTTTGAACCATAAAACTTCACGTGCATAATTATGGGGAACGGTTAAAAAGAGTTTGTTTGGTGCACTTATTGAAGTATTCTTGCATCCTGGCACAAAACACCACTTATTTTGTGATCCATAGATGTCACTATTTTGCATTATGCAAGATAATAATATAATCAATAAAATAATGATAATCACAAATAATAAAACAAAGCTGCGATAACAACAAAATAAACACGAGACACTTTGTTGATATGACCTGCTACGTCACAGTCGTGATAGGCAACCGACGATACGGATTCGGTGTTTTTCGCGAAAAATATCTGATTTAAAAATAAATTTTTGCAAAAAAATTATATCAGTGTAATGTTCACCATAACTACTTTCTATACATCAACATTAAAAAAAAAATGTAAACACCCTATTGTATCCATGAGGATATTGAACAGAGACCCACTGAGACTATTCCCCCCCTGTGTGATTCCTCCTAGTATTGGAATGCTATTTGATATTTAGTTTTGTGATTTTACTTTTGTTGTGCTGTGATATTATTTAAATTGTGAATTACTTTCGTAATGTTTGCTGGTGTATTCCTTTCTGTTAAGATCTTGATGATGTCGTCTAGACGCACCCTATCAAACCCCTTGGTCAGATCTATGAAGCATATATAGGCCGGTGTGTTGAATTCTATAGCCTTTTCTTTTATTTGTTTGACATTGAATATTGCGTCTGTTGTTGATCTGTTCCTCCTAAACCCCTGTTGTTCTTCGCGGTTTTCTATGTGTTCTGCTAGCTTATTCTTCAGTATTCCTGTAAATAGTTTCATTGTAGTACATAGAAGAGTGATTCCGCTGTAATTGTCTGGACATGTCTTCTGTTTCTTTTTAACGATGGGAATCGTGATGCTTTGAAGCCAATGCTGCGGTATTTGTGCTGTGCGCAGAATATTGTTAAACAGTAAAAAGGTATGTTGTCTGGTCCCGGATTTTTCTTGTTTTTCAGTTTCTTCAATTGATTGATTGAAGAAACTGAGTAGCCCTCGGCAAAAATACCGCAAAAAATTTAAATGGGAATTGTGCGAAAACTATTAATCCCACCGAGTACAGCTTTTGCACACATAAAGCATATATACAGGGTGTGCTAAAGAAACTTCATTCTAATGAAAACTGTACAAGTTAAGTTTGACTGTTAAACATGAAACTATGGGAGCTCGTGAGATTACTCAGATCTTCTGGGACACTGTATACCTATTTTTTTGGTTGTATATAATATTTGAAAGCTACAATTTAAATGTAATATTGCTCTCTGTAGTGTACGATCTGACAATATTTCTATGACAAATTTCAATTATATTTGTTTACAGGTTTATAGTAGGAGTGATTCATCCTACAAATGAACTTTTATGTTCTGATATAATTCCACGGTGGGCAGTGATTGGGTGGTTGCTAACAACCTGTACAAGTAATGTTGCTGTCTCCAATGCAAAGCTCGCTCTATTTTATGATTGGTTATTCTACGATGTTGAAAAGGTAATATAAATAATTAAGTTAAGCATCAGATAAAAATAAATAATGTAGGGGCATTTTCTTGATGAATGATTTCGGATGAGGAATATCTATTATTAATTCATGTTTTTCTACTTCTTCCAAATCATTCATGGATATTATTTTTATAGTTATTTACTTTTGCAGGATAATATTATGAATATTGAGCCAGCCATTTTGGTAATGCACCATTCAATGAGGTCGCACCCAGCTGTGACTGCAACCCTTTTGGATTTTCTTTGCCGAATAATTAATCATTTTTATCCTCCGTTGTCTGATAAAGTTCGGACTGGAATTTTTAGTTCGCTTAGGCAAATTCTCGATAAACGAGTGCTCCCTAGTTTAGTACCTTTATTTGACAACTCAAAATTGGATAGAGACCTAAGGAACATGGTAAAAGAGACGTTTAGGGTTGGTATACATATTTTGCAGCTAGGAACATAGAAAATAACAGCATTTTGCAGGAGTTTTGTACTGAGCCTTCCAATTTGCATTCGTCAAGTTCAACGTCACGTGAAGATTTAAACAATGTTAATAAATTCGAAGATGAGACAATAGAAATTTCCTTGAACAATCATCTTTTAGATAGTGAACCAACTTTTAGTGATGATGATGATGAGTCGGAATTAAAAATAACTAGCATGGAAGATGATACCGATGATGATGATATTCCGTTGTCAAAAGTAAATCCTTAAACGTAATCTATTGAGACTTTTCAAATAATTTATTTCCGTAGGTCCGATTAAAAGAAAAAAGCGACAAAAGTGACGACAGTTTTATCGATGGTTTGTTGGGAGATCTCTTAGGAAAGCTTCAAGAAGAAATCGATTCCGACAAGCGCTGTTACATTACCGAGGAAATAATAGCAGAATTAATAGAGTTAGATATCAACAAAAATCAAAGTGATGAGGATATGCTGTGTTCAGTGTCCCGTGCATTTGCTAATTGCATTATCGACGATTTACCAAGTGACAAAGTGTTTCCTGACGTGCTCAGTCAAGACAAGCTGACGGACAGTGTACGAAAGCCTCTTTTTGTTATCCTTAAGACTGTTTACGGGTATTCAAGTTCAAAAGATGACCAAACTAAGAAGAGCATTCTTATTCGTTTTCTAGCGGAGATGCATTCTCAGTTACCTTGTCTAGGTAGGTTTTTTGTTATAGTATACTGCACCGCGTATTATGTGATACGTACGTACATCTATTAGATTTACGCCTCTCGGCGGCTCCCCTCCTTGCGCCTTTGGGTCCTTACATCTCAAGCCGTTTCCAGTCAAAACCGACTAACTCCCGAAACCGCTATCAGCGAACACCAAACCCGTTCTTTGAAATCATCCACCCAACCAATTAGCGGGGGATGGGGAGCAGTAAGCTCTAAGTATTCCCATCCCGTTGTGCTTTCTGGCTTTTACATCTCCAACATTTACATCTCCGACATAAGCGTTGCTCAGCACAACAAATTGTGTTACATTTTTCCATAATATTAAGTATGACAAGTTCGTCCGTAAACCCTGAAGCTCGCCAGATTCTCTTCTCTCCTCGCTGACTTATCCCCAAAATTTCCCCAGCGTCTCCCAAAGCCTCCTTGGCAGAATCGATACTTCTTGGGCAATGTGCACATATTACGCCATACGATAAATGTGCTGTCCTTATCGGATAGTTATGCGTCAAGGGCTTTTAAACGCTCCAGCGCGTTCAATTTCTCTTTCTTTGGTTTTACTGAAGAGAGACTAGGACTCACGCCAGATGCGTTATTTTAATGAATGGAATAAATGAAGTCGCAATATATTTTTTTCTTGTAAAGCCTAGTTGGCTCACAAGCGAATTTTTTGAGAATATATTTCAGAATTATCCATAGATTCGATGTGGAAAAAAAATTGTAACATGTGTGGGTAGGCAACATGGCCAGTTTTTGTTGCCAACTAAAATTTGTACCATCAGTGCATTCATTTTAGGATTCGCGATTGGAAATTTGGGTATAAACAGAACCGATAACGATCCGAGATAAATACAAATTTATCAGTAGAAATGTAAATTTCTTTAGTTTTGGTAATCGGGAGTCATATGATGACTGCGCGACCTTCACAAACTTGCAATCCGAAGTCTGCCGTTTTGAATGAGGTGCGGCGCAGTGAGGCGCGATGAGTTATAACTCACCAACTCACAGATCCACATCAATTCAAATGCGCAACTCAATACAGTGTCACCCAGGCCTAGTGCTTGCCACTTTTGCACGGTTGTTTTTTAAGGCGTTTATAACAGACCCATCGCGAATTGCTAAAGCTTCTGCAAAAACTTTTTACATACCTACAACTTGATCAACTCCAATTGCATCCATTAACCAATAAATCCTAGTTTTTGAACGACGAGATTCATCATTTTTCGTATATTTTCTACTAATATTTGTAACTTCAATTTGGCCCCAAAGAAAGGTGTTTTTCTCTGCCCAAGTTAAATTGTCGTAGGCTTTAAAAATATTCGTTTTTCTATCAATGCCTATTACATGTAGGGCGGGTATTAGAAAGGTTGGGTTGAACCTCGGGCTGACCAACCGTCAGTTCACTTTTAACCGGCGGTTGACTTCATTTGTATATTATAAAAACTATTGAGCCTCGGGTTCGTCAATCGGGAGTTGACTTGTATTATCTAATGTTGGTCACATTGCGTGAACAGCATCCGCCAATCAAAATAATTGCTTTCTTGTCAGTTCCGAGAGCTTGGTACCTGTGTATATACAGGGTGATTCAAAATTGGCGTCATTC
>NW_026018916.1:12797187-12822342 GCF_020466585.1 Dendroctonus ponderosae | reverse complement strand
ATATTTACAACAGCAGCGAAAATTTCCGATTTTAATAACGCTAATGACATGCTACAGATAACTACATATATTGCAAAATTGTGTTCTCCAATAATTACATATTGAATTTGAAAAGTGTAGGAAGTAAAATGATGAGTAGTTTTCAAGGGCAAAAAGTTTTCGAACGACGACGGCGTTTGACAATCCGTCAATCGTCAGGAGTTCGAAAAACGGCTTTTCGCCCTCGTATCGAACAACCTTTTTATTCGAATGAAACACGAATTATTAGGTATAATAAATAAAAATTGCCAAAAATAAAAAGCGTCAACTTCATATTTCAAATTTGATGTTAATGACATTTTTGAAATTGTCGTGTTTTGACGTTTGTAATTTTTCAAAAGCGTAGTTTTGTAAGCATATGCTAGTCAAACAATGAGTGTTGACAATTCAAGTGTTGCTTTCACGGTATGGTGTTTATATAAGATGCATATTTTGTTGTCGATACGGCTACGTTATTTATTAAAAAAGCATATCGGTTACTTTTTAATGAAAATACTTAAAAAAATATAATGACAGTGACAGGTTCAATTTGTCACATTTACTTATGCGCACATGTGCGTAAAAGTCCGTGCGTAAAAGTAAAACAAATGAACAGTTAAGAAAAGTGCTTCTTTATGATCATCGCTTCCGATCGAAAAATAGCACTTTTAGATTCATTCGAATAAAAAATAACTTTTTACCCGTTTATTTATCTAAATCTGCACATATATATGCAAGACAATGACAAGGTACAATTTAAAAATACATTTAAGTTGCAGACATAAAAACGTAACAGCAAACAAAATTAGAATGTAAATATATAAAATAAAACATTTTCAAATGAAAAAAATTTAACAACACTTAATGCTGAATAAAAGTTTGCAAATTGTTCGTCACAAAAGACGATCAATTAACAGTCTCAGGAAGTTGTGGGTTTAGAAATTACCGATTTTCTGGCCCGCTTAAGGGAGGATACTCAGATCCTTAAGCGCCAAAGGATGGATGAAAAACGGGGATAAAATAGTTCACAATTCATCAAACAATAGCGAACTTTTCCCAAATAAGCGCGAAATACCAATTCGGTTAGTCAAATGGGACTTGTATACAAATTAGGGAACCACGTATTATGTAATTAAATGTAATATGCATGTAAATTAAATTTATTTCTAACCAAGAAGGCCGCCAAAAAATTGCGCCCTCTTAAATTACTAATTGAGTGTTCATTGTTATATTAAATACAGGGTGTTTCTGAATAAAATGTTCCAAAGTTGAGATTCCATAGACCATAATCAGATTGATAATTTTACTTTTAACCACAGCATGCGCACATAAGTACTTAAGATTATACCGAATTTAATTACATAAATTTTTTTGTTATTTATTGAATTTACTATTATGCATTACGCTTTACCACTATGCTCTATCGGAATATCCTACATTTTGTAATGGATTATTTGTTGGACACAAGAAGTACGGCGGACTCATATTAACTGTTTATTAAGAAAACTTTCTGAAGACTTTTCTGAGTTACGAGTGTAATCTAAAATTTAGGTACTTATTTCTGAAACACCCTGTATAATAATTATTAATATTAATGCAAATTTCCGTTTTTATATACATACGTAATCCAAGTAATTATTTTTTACGTGGACGTTTTTAAGCCAATGTTGTTGTCAAGCCATCTGTTACGCTAGATTTTATTATTTTATTTTTGTTATTGTTGGACTTAAATATTGCAGTAAAAATTGACATTATAAAGATTAGATGTACATACTCAGTATTTCTTTCCACAAAAAATTTACCACAAATATGTAAAACTGTTGAATAAGAAATGAATGTTCTGATGGAAATCTGATTTTAGTTTCGTTAAAAATTTTACTTTATATCTAGTCTAATTAGCATTACTTAAAATCATTAAAAAAATCGTTATTGGCAATACAAGAAGACATTTAGTGTTTTTAGTTTCTTCTACTCTCTACTACTAGAGTTAGTTAATTTTCCTTATATGCAGGCAAAATAACTATTTGAAACTGCCGCCACGAAGCGGCAAGTGTTGAAACATCAACCGTACCATTATGCCGTGTGCTGCGGCTGTCCGCTTGTCATGGAAATTATCATTTGAAATTACATTATGCAGAAACCGAATGATTACAACTTTTGTGGCTTAGACAACACTAGTACTGAACTACTCATTTGTTCCCATGGGAGCACTGCTGTCTGCATTTAACCCAGTGTTCCATGCATCCGTTTATACGATGGTACGATGTTACGAAAGTGTTTCTATTGGTTGGAGATCTGTCAATCCGTCCGCCGTCGTACGAATTGACAAATCTCCAACCAATTGAAACACTTTCGTATCATTGTACCATCGTATAAACGGATACATGGGACACGGGCTTCAAGCTGTGTCCTCACCGGGTCGACACTATCTATCGACTCTGTCTATCGACATTGTCAATCAGCAAGCGATAAAACTACATCTGTCCACCCCAGAGTCGACAAATGTTTGTCGATCAGTCAAAATGAACATGTCTGACGAAGATGACGAAATAGTTGCTTGTGCCACATATTATTATCGCGACTAAAAAACGAAAAATTGCACGCAAAAAAGATTTTGGGTTCGACCAACTCTTCAAAGTAGAACTAGATACAACGCTAGTAATTTGATAGACAGTTAAAAAAAGATGACGTCAATATATTGAGCCTTGAATACAGGTGTAACGGTGGTTTGGAATTTTTTTTCTGATGTCTGAAGGTGAATTTGAATATTTTATGCAAGAAATCGGGCCAAAAATTTGTAAAGAAGACACCAATTATGTTCTCTTGCAAACTTAACTCAATTCTTGCAAATTGAGTTTGAAGATTTCTAATTAATTAGACGTTAAATTCTTTATAAATTTCCATAAGGGCATAACTGCCTCAAGATTGTGTTCTTATGGTTTTGTCTGTGTCGACTCGTTGAGGGCGCAGCTTTATACTATTGGCTAACTTCGATCAACTAAATTGAGAAAGCGAAAATCATTCGCAGACACTTCATTTTCGAAAAAACCTAACGATATATCACTGAAATCGTATTAAAATGCTCTATTCAAATTAAATAAAAAGGCATAATAAAATATGGTTGTCATTTTTAAAAACTGAAATGTGTGTCACATGTTACAAATGACAGTGCATTTGTCAATGTCCCATGTGCAACGTCCCATGGCATTTTTCTGTCAGATTAATATTGACGGAACTCGGAGTCATTTAAACATCTGCCATAAATCACATATCTCCTGACAGCTGTCACATTTTAGAAAAATTAAATTAGTATCAACTAGAACATTAAAAACTACTTTAACCTTCGTTGTATCTGCTGTAGTTCCTAAGATTCCTGTACTAGTCATCGAAAAAAATTCCTTCAGTATGTCACTACAACTATACATTTTAGTTTTATTTATGTTAAACATGTGCAATTATAGTTCTCTTGCATCAATGATGCAAATTTTTACTATTAACGTAGTTTTCTGCTCATCTGAAAACAATAAAACATTTGTTTCAGGTTATTTTGTACTCTACTTTCTCAAAGTGCAAATAAGGACGGAGAATAAGAAAGACGATAATACCAAGGCCAGTGCTCTTAAAATCGCTTTATATAAGGAATTTTGTAATAGTATTGAGAAAAAATTGGACCAATGTCTTTATGACGATTTATACGCATGCCATATGGTGGACACCAAGCTCATGATGTGGATTGTGCCAGACCTTTATCGAGATTTCAAACAGCATATGGTTAACAATGCACAGACTCTAAAAGTGATCATTTCCGCTATAGATGCCAAACAATTACAGACTTTGGTTGGAAAGGTATTTTGTATTTTTACACCTTTATATATTGTATTCAGTTCACATGACGCTTAAGGCGCCAGAAAAACTACTCAGTAATACGAGAACCTAATGTCTTCTGAAGAGGCCAGAATGTGCATGGAATAGTTGGCTGCTTACATCTCACTTCACTAAGATTTTATTTGTTTGTTATACGAATTAAAACTGCCAATCTTAACGATATTTGTGATTTAAGCAAATTTCTTGCTTGAGGTTTACATTCAACGTCCTCCTGACTGTTAATTTTCAATTTGCAGGTATTGCAAGGACACCTGGTCATGTTTAAGACTGAAAATCTGCATAGTCTTCTTAAGGCTACTCTCTGTTGGGAATCGATTGAACAGTTTTTCTTTTGGCAACTGATCAACGCGCATGATTTCAACATCGACACTGTATTGCCTCTTATTACGGAACTTGATTATGATCTACATCCCGAGGCGCTCACGGCCATAATGTTGATGCTGAAACAGGAGAAACCGAACGCGGACTACATTAAATGTCTTTTTTCAAGGGATATCTGTGATAATGGTGATTTGTTTATCTTTACCGTGATAAAGTACTGGTGCGACGAGTACATTGACAAGGTGGCTGAGTTAATATCTGCACTTTTGAGTACGAGGTATCCGTCAACATCACCGAACAAAAGGAAAAGAACTAACGCAGGTACTGTGTCTTTAAATGTGTAAATATTGGGCGCGACTCAAGTTGTAAATAGTGAGGGTTTGTAATTGTTTACCATCTTACTTTACTTAGTTTACTCTTATTATTTTTACTAGAATATGAGGTGCTTTATTAGACCAAGCTGTAGAGCATTTTTGGTTGACATAAAGACTAGTAGCAAATCAATTGTGCGATGATATAAATGATAAGGAGTAGATGATTAGGTGTGTTTTCCACTCGCATCCATCGGTCCATTTGTTAATTATTAACAATTTATTGCAAAAAACGCGATTTTTGTGGTTTTTGCTTATAACTTTGAAACTAATGGATCAATCGGAATGCCCCAACGAGATGGTTTGTAGAGAATAAAAATATCTACAAAATGAGAGGTCAAACGCCTCAAACGATAATTACGTTTTTTCGTAATTCTTTGAGGAAATTTCGGGAAAACCGGAAACTTGGGAGTTTTTTCCAAAATTCACATCCATAATTTTTTGCGCTAGAGAGCAAAATTTTCAGAAAAAGTAGGGATTATGATGAAGGAAGGATGATGAAGTAGGGATGAGGGTTCTATAAATCGCGATTCAAAGTTTCAGTGCGTCATTTTCCGGCAGGCCTGTACACGTTACCGTAAGTCCGATTATAATTTCAAAAAAAGTTCTGAAAAGTTAATATCGTATACTACAAAACATACATTTCAGTTTTTTGATGAGATTCCGAAAACCGTCGGAAATTTTGCGAAAATCGGCCGCAAGCACTGAAATCCGCCATTCGCTGTAATGACTAGGCATTTAGCGTATTGCCGGCTACTATCGAACTGCGATATCGTTCCTTACTTTACGCCAGCTCAAAAAATGACGGAGCTATGAATTTTCGAAAAAACTCCCAATTTTCCGGTTTTTTTCTAAATTATTCAGAAATTTTTAGGGCATTCCGATTGCTCCATTAGTTTCAAAACCAAACAAGTTTTTGCAATAAATTGTTAATAACTAACATAGGGACCGGAAACGCGGGTAAAAAACACATAGCCATTCAACTGCTCATTATCTTTTAAATCATCGGATAATTGGTTTGCTTCTAGTCTTTATGTCAAGCAAAAATGCTCTACAACTTGGCCTATTGCACTCGCCGGCAAACATTTCTTGCATTTTTTCTGGTTCTTTTTATGCTGCCAACTGTTCACTCATATTAACATAAATCACCAGCATATCCATATTTGCTTGTTTTCGTTTTTGATCGAAATAAACGCGAATCACAATAATTCCCTTGGAAATATGCTTGTAACCTCGAAAGAAAACAAAACAAGCAAATGTTAGGATTTTTTCGTATAGTGATTAGTTGGTACGCTTGATCGATTTGCCTAAATGTGAGGTTTAACGTTGCACATTGTAAAGCCCAGTACTAAAATTATAGATGCAAGGAAGTTGCCGGCAATAAAATTTTCGGCTGAAAAACGCCCTTTGTATCTATCCCTATTCACAGAAATTGGATTTTTAATGGCTAATGAGCGATTCTGTATATTTCATATCTAATAGATGTGTAACTATTTGTGAAAATGCACTATTTTCAAATAATAGTACTTAGAGTGTAATTTATTTAATTCGCATTATGCAGTTTCTCGTTAATTAAATTAAGCTTGCTATGTGAAATGCACCCCGAACCAAATATATTACACTATTTGGTGGCATTTACAGACTAACTATCTAAAATATGTCCGATGATCTACTTTCCTTTTGTGATAGGATGGTGTCACTATTCGACATCGCTATCAAGTAAAAAAGCGTTTATTGGTGGTTTTTGAAGCAATTCAATAATTAACTAAAATCTTAAATTTCTCATAGTTGCATTTTGCAAACTGTAGAAATAACTTGTAACTACTGTTATGCTTTGTTCGTTGGTGCCTCGAGTGTACGAAGGTAAGATTCTATGCAAGGGCTATTGAACATTATTCTATTTTTGCCTAATATTCATTGTATTTATAAGTCCATAAGAATATACTTGCAGTAAGTCAATCTATAAAATTAAGCTTCTACTAATAGGCTCTAACGTGACGGAACTTAGATAACTATTGGAATCGCTCGGGAATGGTATACCTGTTAAAAATATCGAGGTGCGCCAGCTTGAAAAGGTGTGCTATTTGCATAAACAACGAAAGCGTGAAAAAATGCTCGAAAGTGCAAAAAAGTAGTTAAAAATTTAGAGAAAAGTACTTGACTTTAATACAAATCGAGAGCCGCAGGGCCGATTAAAATCGGACGGACAGTTTTTTTCATAATGCAATAGGCATGATGACAGATTTTGATATACCCTTGTTTAACGTAGATAGACGTCTGCTATTTCCGAAAAAAAAAACGTTATTTCCGCAATAAATTTAATGTTGACTGGAATTATCGCATTTTGATCTTTCTATTTTGCATTAAGCGCAAAAACGCTCGTTGGTGTTTGTGACGTCACTACCTCTGTGAGAGTGGGAGATTTACTTCCACGGACGATGACGCCACGGCCTTCGAAACGCTCGAATTGGTGTGGATCAAGATGAAGATACATTAATAAAGGGGCCCTTTTTAGAATCTTTTCAACAGATATTTTCCTGTAAAAGCATTTATTCTTTGACTCTTTTATACTGTCATCATGGTATAGTGTTAAATAACCTGCCTGAACAAAGACCTTTTTTATGTTGTGCCAGACTCAAAGTTCTAAATATTTTTTGCGCCTTTACACCTTCTTGGACTCTTAAACTATCATAACAGGGTGCCCCGTAAGCACATGACCAAAAGGGTACCGCGATATTCTTTGTATCAAGAGAAGACGATCTGACCTAACTTTTATTAACATTTATCTTTTTTGAAATATCGGGAGAATTGTACTATGTATTTTGGTGAAACTCGCTGTGAATTTGTTCTTATGTAAGACTCATATTTTGATGGAACAATCGAGTTCAGCTGTTTTGGATAAGTCGTGAATTCTTGATTGTCGTGGTACAAAACCGACCACAGTTTTTTGTTTGGTGGATGGAATCTACTCTTCCCTTTTTTTTGTTGGTTGATGCACTAATCATTTATTCACAATTTTGTGCTCTGTAAAATCCCGTAGCATTCATAGTTTTTGCGCAAAAAAAATATGTCTGTTTTCTTGCCACTTAACAATGTTAGACATTAACTGCAACCTATCACCTGTCGCACACTTTATTAATTTATCTGCTCAACAACTGAATAAAGATTATGTTGTGACCACGTGTAGGAGTTGTAGCGGTTGAAAATGCCAGTAGTGCTTACATATACATCGTCTGTCCAAATACAATTGAACGAAAAATTGCGCACTTGGCTACAGTTTTCCAGGCTTAGCGCATTTGGCTACAGTTATCATTCCAGCAAATAGCACACTTTCAAGCGCCCCTCGATATTTTCATTATGTTCATTCCCGAGCGATTCCAATAGTTATCTAAGTAACATCACGTTAGAGCCATGCCAATCTGTAGACCTCCTGGCCTATAACCAGGACATTATTTTACAATGTTTGCTTTTATTGTAACTCGAATTAATATTTTCGTGCTTTGTATTGAAAATATCGTCAAATATTATATGAAACTGACTGATTCTTGATATTTTTTCTATTATGTTAAAGGTAATAAAGTATTAAGTACCACAGTTCCAAGCGCGGACCAGGTCTTAGGACATTTAGAAAAATTAAGAATAATCTGTGAAAAACATGACTGCATGGCGATATACACTTTAGATTCCATGCAGAGGGCTCTGAGTGTGGCTCAAAGCAATAGGTAAGATCATTGTTTTGTAAAATGTTTGTTTAGCTGATTTCTTGTGAAACTGTCTGATTTGTTGGGTTTTTAGAGGAGTGTTTTTTAATCTTTTTATTTGCCTTTAACGCTCTGAAACATATATTTTACAATTTTTTAAATAGATCCTTGCACTATCAACGGCAAATATTTGCCTTCCAAAACAGTTGGATTTATAAATACGTATGCATTTTGTGTGATTATTGTGGTAGATTCTTTTTCTCTTGGTTTCTGAGAGCTTCTTGACTATTTTTTGTTGCCTAATTCTTAGTTCCATCTAAAATAAGACAGTTTGTGTACTACATTTCACTTTTTAAATATTCAGTTGATTTAATTTTTCATCGACATCATCTCTCATATTTGAACTGATCTTTAAAATAAGGTTTTCAATTATGTCTACATAACTATGAAATACTAGTGTATCAATTTACAATTTTTCTGCAACGAAATACTATTATTTCATTCGTTTTATCAATTGTGGTTCAATCGGTCACATTACATCGCACCTAAACTTACCAATGGTAGATCATTAGCATGTTAAATCATTGGTCAGATAACTTTCATATTTGTGAAATTGTTTAATTATTTTAGTAACGATAGCCAAAGAAAGCTGTTTGGAGAATTATTTGCATTAATGGAAGAGGAAGAAGAAATAAGCGCAACGAAGAGTAGTCGGTTGCAGGGCAGAGGACGAAAGCCGGCATCTTCTAGTAAACCTCCCGTTGCAACTGTAAGTTCCAGTAAAAGACAGGCAGTCAGAGATCTGACCGACAGCTCAGACGACAGTAGCGAGGTTGGTATAAACTACTATCACAGATAATATAGGATCATACAGCAAAGGCACTTACACCGTTAACGGCAACACCGTGTAGGCCAATGCGAATTTTCATATAGTAAAAAATACAAAGGCCCGGTTCCACCAAGAGTGATTAAATTCTGGGTTAACTAATCACAATCATTTTTTAATCACCACTTTAATCATGATTAAATTGTCATGCGTTCCACAACAAACATTTGAACTTCGGTTAGATAATCATCAGTTTCATCGGGTAAGATCGTATTTCCTTTGTATCCACGGTTCTGATTGGTTCAAACAACTGACAGATCAACTGAAATCATTTTCCCTCAAAATAGTAATCACATGTCGCTTGAACATTGATAGAGAAATATCCTTTTCTATTACGAAATACTTCTGCGTTGTCTCCCCCCAAAGGATTGTACTTTAATGTGAGTACAATCCAACACTTCAAAAAAATCCATTTAATTAACATGTGGCAATTTTACTATTATTCATTTATCATAACTTTCTGTAGTAAGTTGCAGGCCTATTTTCAGCAGTAATGTTTGCACAGTGTTTTTCGATGAGCGAAATTGCGTAAAAAAACTCAAGGTGTCCATGATTTCAAAATAATTGGCTCGCGATTTAAATATTCGGGGTCTTCTCCTCATCAGACAATAATGACGTAACCTCAAATTTACTGTCAAAATGGCGAAAACGCGATTTTCCAGTATTATTTTTTTCTCGCGCATTTCGTGTTGATGTGGCGTATTGACGTTGGTTGCTGACGATGTGACTTTCGTGTTCCGAGCAGTTGATTGATATCACTGGTCTGCATAAAAATATTTTTCCTCATTGTTTTCACGCATGATAACATCATATTTGGTGCTCTAAACACGAAATTTAACATGCAAATAAATATAGCACATAGATTTTAAATATAATGTCCATTTAATAAAAAACAATTTTATCAAAGTAATATAATTACCAAAAAGTGAAAAAGGGCTACGGTCTAAGTTTACAGCGAAAAATGCTATTTTTACAGTCACAAGTGTTAAAAATATCAGTATTGTTATCTCAGTATGGTAGTATAATTCAAATTATTTTGTAGTTTTTTTCTTTTATTCGAATCGACCAACAAAAATCAGCAAGCATTGCTTCTCACCATTTTCCATTGTAGCGTCTTTCAATATAGATAATATCCTGATGAAATATTTCACCATGTTCTGATCATTTATATCATGATATAAATTTTCACTTTGTAATGTTTGTCGCTCGCGCGACTATCCCACTCACATAAAAAACAGCAAAACTTGGTGTATCTTCCTTGCAATCCAGTTATTATAGCGACAACTTTTAAGTCAGCACAAATATTCCATAGGAATTGGGAATATTTAATTTTTTCAAGTAATACCTCCAGATTTGCATAATTTTCGTTCATGTTTGTTGCATGTGCTAGAGGCACTGATGGGTATTTATTTCCGTTGTGAAGTAAAGCGGCTTTCAGACTAATCTTCGACGCATCAATAAAAAGTCTTCATTCATGAGAACTTTCTGGAAAACTCAGTTCTTCAAGAAGCCCCGCAGCATTATTACAATATGCTAAATCATTTTCTTTGGAAGAGTAACTCGTAAAATCTTCTTGTCTCGTGCGAAAATATGACACTCTCGTACTTTTATCCACCAAATTCCACTGTTTCAATCTTGATCCGAGTAACTGAGCCTTAGATTTTGATAGCCCCAAGTCTCTAACGAGGTCATTTAATTCAGGTTGTTTAAGAAAATAAGGTTCTTTTGATGGGCTTGAAGATCCAGATAAAGTGTATGATGGTGAAGATGTACAGGTAGAACTGAAACTCGATTGAGGTTGTAGTCCAGTATTTTCATTTTCTGTCTTCTCGCTATTTTTTTGAGATACTGGAGGTAAACTGCCTTCACCACGAGGAAGTGGTCTCTTTGCAGATGCGACGTTCGGATATACAATCTTGTTTTTATTTTTTTTTTTCGAGAATACTCGTGTTGATGTCATGCAGAAATAACAGTCATTTTCATGATGTTGAAGTTCACTCCAAAGCATTGGCATCGTAAACGGCATAGATTTGTGACTTCCTTCAAGCCAACCTCTCAACGTTCTGGAACAACTGTTACAGCAAATTTTTGGTAACCAACTTTTATCCCTCTGATCAATAAAAAATCCATAATAAAGCTGATAAGCTTTTTTAACAAGATCTGTTATCGCATTTCGCTGTGTTTTTAGAGTAAACTCACCACAAATGAAGCAAAAACTGTGAAACAAGTCTGTACAATTCTTACAAGTGCGCGGCATTTTATAACCGGAAACGGAATTTATTAAAAACATTTTTTTTAACTACTATTTTATATTTATTATCTCTGTTCATAGAAAAATTCATAAAGTACATATAAAACACTTAAAAATTTATATATTTAATACAAATTTTGTGCAAAACTTACCAAAGTATTTGATATAGAACGGAAACAATTAAGAGACAAGTTGTCAACTAACTGTTGTAAAGTAACAGTGAATACTACGCAGGCGCATATGTACTATCATATATATAATTTTCGGCACTTTGCTTATTTCTCTTACGACTAGCAAAAACCTATTTCGTATGTATATACATGATTTATAATGTTATCGCATGAAACGAATAAAAAAACGCAAAATTTTTGATATTTTGGAGAAAAATTCATATCGAAAAATCTAGACGTGATACAAAAAATTGGCATTCGGGAACAGATTCAGCGCATCAAAATATTTATATTTATGTCATAATTTTTTGAGGGAGGTTTTTGCTGCAGACTAGTGTATTTTTGCAAAATTGGGAATTATTTTTACTTGAATTTTGCATTATGTGGATTTTTCATTCCTGTCTGCCGCCCGAATATATTTTTTTGAGCGTAAGGCACTAGACGCCTCAGCAGCATTGCTCAACAGTTTTCATCACCCATGCTGATAACGCACCTCCCGTGTCTAGGATGATTATTTCCCGTAATTATGCAAAGCTCTGCGGCTCATAATAGTATCAATACATTTCAGTATAAACGGGGCATCTTTGAAAGTTTCCTTAATACGACTCTGTTATGGCTGATAATGAACATTCACTTTTCTATAATGCCGGGTCCAGACCAAATGCGTCGCGAAAATATCATGGGTAGACGTGGTACGTTGTACCAGGAACTAACGCGACGAGCTTACGGTGTATCCAAATCTCAAGTATGGACGTCGCTTTTCATTGTTTGTCGGTTTTTCGACGGCGGATAAAAGTAAATCGTTACACAGCGGTGACAAGTTTATCTTTTGATACTCCGTCTCTGTGCTAATTTAACATCCAACCATGCAGTGGGACGAGAAAGTCAGCTGGCCTTAATAAAATTTGATGAATCCCGTCCTAATCTTTAAAACCAAAACGATCCAAACTGTTATAAAAAAAAATAAAAATTACATTAAAAAAGCATGACTGGAAATACCCACTGCATAATATTGCACAACATGCTACTACTTCGTTCGACAATACTTTTCCAGACATACAAAATCCAGCCACACTAAAAACATCCAGGTTTGAGGAAATACCTGCATTCTGCCGTAGGGTTCGCATCGCGCTTTCAAAGCGGTCGCGTTACGATCCCGTTGTAATCTCGGTAGGTCTGGATGCACCATAATAAGCATCCGCTATTCTTATTGGCGGCTAAACGTAGGAATACGATCCCATTAATGCGCATGCGTTAAGCTGAGTGCTTAAGGGCCGTTTGCACCGTTTTATATTAAAACCAACCTTAAAAATTAAGCTCGGCTTTAAAGTAAACGGCTTGCACCGTACCAATCTGTTGTTGGCTTTGTTAAGCCGGAGTCAAGCAGATCTATTTGCCATATGTGGAATTATGACCGTTTGAGGCCATGATACAATCAATACATGTATTCATTGTATTTATCTTAACATTAGAACTTTGGCGATTGAGAATATCGATCGAGAGATTAACCTCAGTTTAGAACACGTTTAAGACAAGGTTCCTAAATTGTACAATTTAGAAACCTTTCGTTTAGAGTGTTTCCCAACCCAACGGTGATATTTTAAATACATCTGTTTTAACCAATTTTTATTTTATATAGGTATTTTAGATTTTTATCAAGAACTTTTTATAGGTATTGAAATTTATTATGTACTGACTAAATTTTTAACGCAAATTTTCGAAATTATTTGTTGTAGTGTAGTGTTGCGGTGATTTTGAAGATTATTTATGGTTTCATTTTGCAATTGACCAATATCAATTAAATAATCGAATTCATTTTTATTTGTGGTGGTTTTGAAGAACCCAAATATTTTTTTAAAAGTTAGTAGTTCCTCCAAGTCCTCCAATGGATTATTTATCTTATATATCGTCTTTGGAAATCCAAATTCGATTATCCCAAAGATATCTAGATCGTCTTCAAATATGTCAAAACAAGTTTTGATATCCATTGTGTTTGTCTTTTGATTGTTATCGTAATTTTCAATTTTGTTAACTATCGCCACATGTAGGTATGAGGAAGGAAAACGAAGGTTAGAATTTACGGCTTAACACCATAAGCGACCCAAAGTTGATGGCTTAATTTAAGCCGAGCTTTGAATGCTGTAGCCTGGTTTATAATGTGGTGCAAACCCATTTAATTTTAAAGCTGGGCTTAATGGCAAAGCCAAGCTTATTTACAACGGTGCAAACGGGCCTTAGAGTGAAGTGGACAATCTATCTCACTCTTAATCTATGCTGTTGGTGTTCATGTTTCATATTTAAAATTCTACCGTATTTGAAATCTATTATTATATATATGTCATTTAAGAAATTAAAATTTTATATATAATTTAACACAGAAACGTGTACCCAGTCAATGGTTGCATTAAAGGTGCTATGAAATGTACTCTTTCTGATCAACGAAACCCAAGCAAAAGCCATCAGTATAGTAACATTTATCAATAATATGAAAGTATTAGGAACTTGTTTATTTAATAGGCACTTTGAGAGTTGATGTTGAATGTGAAGGCAGAATTGCAGAAGAAACGCATCAATTTTGGAACGTCAATAGGCCTAATAATTAAAATAAAAAATAATTGACCTTTTGAACAAATATTTTGCTAAATTATGTATTTTTGTTCAGATTACAATTATTAAGTTTTAATAAATTTTACTTAAATGATAACATGGTAACAATATGCGCAACGATATAAACAAACAAAATTAAATTTAAATAACCATTCAAATGTTAACTTAGCAGCTGTTAAAATTGGTCACCTTGACACTCTTGGCATAATCGCAGTCTTTTAATGAAATTAAAATTTACAGACCGTAAAGTTTGCACTGCAGTTCTTATTTCGTTAGCAATATTAAATATTATTTCCTGAAGTTCTTCGATTGTATACATTTCTGTTGAATACACCGTATTTTTTAAATGGCTCCAGAAGTAAAAGTCAAGCTCGTTTAGATCGGGAGATCTAGGAGGCGAGTTTATAGGAGCTTCTTGACCTTTCCCAATCCAACGGCTTGGAAAGTTTTGATCAAGYCGAAACGATTTATTTTTTTGCGGGCAAAYTAGTGGTCTTAGGAAAAAAACAATAAGATAAAAAAGTTGATAAATAACTTGTAGTAATAAAAAAAATATTTTGATAAAAGTTTAGGTGCACACAAAAAAGTTAAAATTCTACCGTAGAATGGCGCTCAATTAGCTTATAAAAACAATAAAAACTAATATTTTTTGCCATTTTGAAGATCAAATATCTGAAAAATGAGACCTCAAATCTAAAAAATTGTCAGAAAGACCCCCCTCTAAAATGACTTGGAGAATACGCTGTTAAAATATTTTAACATATTTACGGAACACCCTGTATATATATTATATTATAAATTATTATATATCAAAAATTTCTGGCACCATCACCACCTACAAGGAATGCATCTAGTTACCAAACACCCTGTATGTAGTTTCTTTTTTAAATCATATTTCGCTTGTACCTTCTTTCTCTAAATACAATGTCCGATTACCTAGACTGGAAAGCTGTCAGAAAGATCCTACCCTTCAGTAATCGATTGAATCATAAATACGCTTTTCTTCATATGATAAGCGTATGAATATTCTGTAAACCAGTATAAATTATTAGTGCAGTTTGGTTGAATTTGAATACTGGATTGCATGTTATATATTACGATGTCATAATTTGTAATCACTGTTTCAGGAAGAAGAAATTGTTAAACCAAAACAGGCGAAGAAGAGGAAAAAAATATTGTCCGAAAGCGATTGACAGATTGAATCATTGAAATTTCAGCCCATTTTCGGGCTAGTGACTTTCGATTGTCATATCAATGAAAATAATACGCTTATTATAAGACAAAGGAGGAATGCTGTGTTATCGTTCTGGAAGAAGTGACGCCGCCAATATAAAATCACACCACTGCCATTCCCAGCTCTTAAGGGAGGATCTATTGTTTTCGAGCAGTCGTACTTGGCCAACTATGTTCCATTTATCTAGTATCTTAATTATTGATTTGCTAATATTTAAGGACGTGAGTAATGGGTTATTTTGCGAACAACGGTTTTTAATTGCAGGTGACTTCTAAATGAAATGTTTTTTTGTTTCACGTGCCCTACTCAATGTTTTCTTATAATTGGCTTAAAACAAAATCAAAATGCACTTTAATACGTAACACTTTTGATTTAATCTAAGTGTATCTACACACAAATGCTGTCCAAAATGGTAAACCATACCTACTCATGCAGTGAAATGATTAATTAAGTTTCTAGTACAAAATAATGTTGATTTTTGTTAGGTCGACAAACTGTTAACAAATATGATCTTCAATCTTTGAAGGCAACATATATAAATTATTTAGAAAAGAGAATAAATTTCAAATAACAAATATCAAATAACCATTTTATAACCAACTACAAGCCTTTTATTATTACTTCAGCTACATGCCAATTTGTCTTCGGACCATAGACTGTGTTGACCACAACTTCTGTACGTGTATGAATGTTGACTCATTGTCTGGTTATCTCTGCAAATACGTCTAAAATATTTAAAGTTTAATCAGAGAAACACCCACAGTTAAGCATCATAAATATTTTTTTACGAACATAACTGTTGTACAGTGTAATTAATGTAATAAAATTAGGAAATTATCTCACATCCCGCGACAATTAAACACACGTATTAGTCGGTAACACTCACATTTTCGCTAATTCAGTCCAACCAAAGTAAAGGGGTTTCCAATAATAACGATATGTTTTTAAAATGAAATAAAATAGAATGTATTTACGATAGTCGCAAAACTGTTTTTATTTTACAGTACAAGTTATGCCATTTATGTTCTTGATAACATTTTATTATTCCCACTTGGGCGTCGATACAGGCGCGGATACGATTACTTTCTCCATTAAATCGCCGCTAATGTCGGCTATTCAATATTTACCGACTTGAAATATCCCCGCAACAAAAATCAGTGGAATTAATTCACTTCGTATTACGGTTCTGATAGCGTCCCAAGTCATATCTTAAGTATGAATGGATAACTGGTTTGGGCCTGTATTAAAAACCTATTTTATTCTCTAAACATTTCCGACGTTTCGACCCTTTTTCGAGTAACTCTCAAGGCTGTTTTTTATATGAAAAAGTCGTTCGTCGTTTACAAATAACGGCAGACATTAAACACAATTTTTCTTGGGTCAAGGTTTAGTTATAGTTAAGCCCGTGATTGTGTCGTTTGAAGCCCTCCAAATTTTTTGTTTTTTTCTTGTTTTATCTTAACCCTTTCAAGGCAGACTTCTTGAAAATGAAAAGTAATTGTGTATGTGAACTAAAAATTAGGCTTATTTGAGTCTTGGAAATTGGAAGTTTTCAAAACAATTTTTTTTGTCATTTGGACAAAGGCTCACTTCACAACTTGAACATTTCGTTCGATGTTGCTATGCTCTGGAACTGGACATTGCGCATCTTCTTGAATTTATGCGTTTTGGCATATGAGCAGCAATATCCCATTATTTTTCCGGGGGGATATTTGGGTTGAAATGACTAACAAGTTTTTGTCCACTTGGTCTACCTTTCGCGGCGATAAGAGACTAGAAAGAGAGAAGCGAGAAAGAGATGGAGCTAGGTGTGGCATAAGCGCAGTACCTAGACTTTTGTGAATATGCAGAGAGTGACAAAAAATTATGGTTTTTGTTAGTTTATGTCTAATTCTATTACTTATTTTATTGTTAGTTGCATTAATATGATGAATTCTTATTATAAAATTGTGTTTTAATATTAACCGTATTAACTGTAAAATATGACCATCTAAAGGAACTTGCTCCAAGCAATGTTCTGTCAAAGATGTAAATAACTCTTCTATATTTAGTTGTTCGATTTAAATTAATTCTAAAATTATGTTAGACGTAAAATTTTGATCCCCTATTTTTTTTATTAAGTAACATTGACAATTAAATAATATTGGTCAGCGAAGAATCACACACATTGCAATTAATAATTCTTACAAGTGTTCTATTCACAAATCCCGCAATACGCTGTGTAACATCATTTAAATATATACAATTAGTAACGTTGTAATTACAAATAAAACTCTCATTATATAATTTCTTCGGATTTCAACGTTTTGCTCTAGAGAATCCAAAGTGTTTTTCTTATAATTTACCATGTTGTTTAAAATCGATGTATTGCATTATTTCGCTATGTGCTAATAGACGTTAAAAGGAATTTTCAAACCGCTATGACGAATGTAAGAACTGTAAAATATATGTTTTTACCAAGTCATTAAAATACCTTGTGCACTCACCAAACATAAAATTAGGCCAAGAAATCCATTTTTTTTATTAGTATTTAAAATATTTTTGCCGTTAGGTATTTTTAAAGAACTTAAATTGTAGTTGACAAAATGAGCAACACTTTTTTTAAAGAAATTTTCGCTTCCATTAGAAAGGGGTCTTTTATATAACAGTTTACCTAAGGCATTTCGAGTGTTTAACAGCTCAAAAATGTTAATGTTTTTACAAAACACAACTGTCCCTTCACTTTGTTGAAATACTGTTATAAGTAAATCCTTGTCCCACTATTCTAAAGCATCTGCCACCCTTAGGCTAATGTTTGGACAGCAAGTTTTATTTTTTCCTTAGAGTATTGGATATACCGGGAGCGTATTCTTGTGGCACAGTGAAGGCCAGACTCATTTTGTAACTTAACTCCTCAAATAGTGCCCATTTAATTATTTTTCCCTCACTGTTTTGTTGATGACCCCAGTCACCCAACGCGTTTCGAACTAACTTTGCTTGAAAAATAAGGTTTAATATTTGGAAAAAACAAGTTAGCACTCAATAAGTTACACATAGCAATATTTGACGCGCATCCATCAAAAGTTAAACTCTTAATGGAAATTGGCACTTTCCATCTACAATTGTACCCCACCACCAGCACAATTTTAGCTTTTGGTAAAATATCACTTTCTTGTAAACCTGTTCGAAAGTTTATAAACCCAACATGTCTACTTCCTGTCCACTAAACATGCTCTCTAATAGTCATTTTATCAATAATCAAACCGGCCACTAATTTTTTAACACGAGAAGAATAGACCCGCCAATGCAAAGAAAAATGTTTTTGCCACAGCTAGCGCTATCCTTCTCGAACTTTATCTCTCCCACTGCGAAGGTACAGATTGTAGGGCACACCGGCCAGTCCATCTTAGTATAGTATTTAATATAGTTTGTCAATGACTCAGACGAATAATCCACCATCTAACTATCGACGCGCTAGATAACCTCAATCAATAGGGTGTTTTCATTTTTTTTATGTTGATATATAGAAAGTAGTTATCGCAAACATTACACTGATATAATTGTTTTGCAAAAGAAGTCACCATAATAATTTTAAAGCGAATTTAAATTCAAATCAGATATTTTCCGCCAAAAACGCAGAATCCGTATCGTCGGTTGCCTATGCCGATTGTGACGTAGCAGGTCATCAACAAAGTGTCTCGTGTTTATTTTGTTGTTTTCGCAGCTTTGTTTTATTATTTAAGCTATTGTGATTATCATTCATTTATTAATTATTAATCTTGCATAATGGAAAATGGAGACATGTATGGATCACAAAATAAGTGGTGTTTTGTGCCAGAATGCAGGAATACCTCAATAAGTGCTCCAAACAAACTCTTTCTAACCGTTCCCCATGATTATGCACGTAAATTTTTATGGTTTAAAGCAGCTATACGTGATATTCCTAAATCAAAATCAATGTTTTTTTATTGTGAGGATCATTTTAATGAAAGTACGAATATGAATTACGATGATGAATATACGAATGATGAGGCAGACATAATATTCCTTCGATCGTAATCTGTGTTCTGGGCAAATTCTACCTTGTACAGTGCACAAAGAACCCGCGCGTTTCAATTCCACATATCCGATATTATCATATTGTTCTCGTGATGCCCAAAATACAAATTTAAGAGTTTATTTTACTTTTAAAGCAGCCATGTGTATAGGTTAGATTAAGTTGAATAAGTGAAATTCTATATATTATTTACCTAATTTCAATCAATACAGGCAGATTCGTATATTAAGGAGAGAATAACTAATAATGAATTTACGGATTTTTACTTACGCTGCTGCTTTGACACCCTTAAACTCGACTGAATTAAAGCGTTCGTCGTTTTTTAAAAATTCGATAACCATAAAAATATGTACACAAGGTAAATTGTTTGTTGGCGCTTTAAGGAATCCTTCTGAAGCCATTTTTTAGTTTAACACAAACTATAAATTATTTAAAGCCACAAAGTAATTAATGAAACAACCACACAAGTAAACACTATGCACAGAACGTAAACAATCCGCCATTTATATGACCAGAGACGTCACAACCAATAGGATTGCGTTTTAGGGATTCATGAATAATTTTAATTTTAGCTGAATTTGTTTATTAAATATTTAACAAAATAGCAATATTTATATATAATACATATGAAAACACCCTATTGGGCAAAAGGTTAGAAAATATGCTCAAACTTTTGCGAAAAACACAATTATTATGCATCTCAGCAACAATTCTGCATGTGGAGTTATGAATTGTTGATACCTAAAACACGATTTCGTGCATAAAATAGTGGTTTTGGAAAAACGAATTTCAAAAGCTTCTGAGTGGTTTTGGGCTTAATTTGTGGATGCAGGAATTTTTTCGCTGAAAGTGCTTAACTTGCAGTGTTTCTTTGAGTAAAAAAAGACAAAACTAGAAATTCGGAGGGACTCGAACGGAGCGCACGACTCAATCACCGTTAAGCCAACCTCAGGGAACTGAATAGGAAACAGAATGGTTTCAGTATAGTATAGTAAAAGCGATTTCAAAATTCTTAATACAAAACTTTTATTTAGTCATTATTATGAAGCAAAAGAGAACCACGATAAATCCAAGCACCGAAACAGTAGAGGTGTGATAAACGGTTATTTTTTCTGTAACGGGTTACAACGTTCCAGTTTCACTTTGTTAATAGGTTTCAAAAGGAACATGTTACTTTGAAAAATTTTTATTAAAAATGCAGAATGATGATAGAAATAGTGATGATATATAATGATTTCCTTTAATAAAAAAATAATTCTGAACATTCGCAATCTTAAAATAAAATATTCTAAAATTAAAAACAAAACATAGGGCTGAGGTAACTACTTAAATCACAAAAAAACTGGTAGTAATAAACCTAGAGTGATTAAATAAAATCTACGGTTTATATGCAAAAATGTTTAAAAATCTCATTCTCATTTAAAAATGAATTAACATTAAAGAATACATTTTTTTGCAAATGTTTTTTACTGATTCTAGTTCTTCGCGCGTTTATGATAGCACCCGCTTTAGAAAATAATTTATCGCTTTTCGTTTCACAGTAACATTAAGTAATCCACAATAACAAGAAAATGAAATGTGTGTTTGGCAAACCTGAACGAAGTATTACTCGACTTAATTTTAGTACCACCAAAAAAGAATTAAAAAAACATGTCGACCTTACAACGTTTATGACTATTCCAATAACTTTCATTTCATCTCTGACTGAATTTATATTTAAAAATTGCCAGCTTGTTTAAATGCAGGTCCGCATTCTGCTTAAAACGTTTGTTATTTTACATTTCAACTGTGATGGAATTTATGTCTTAGACTCATACTTTGCTCATAGCTCATATGCAAGTGCACATTCTGCTTAGTTTGCTGGTAATGAGCATATAACTCCCGAGTTATGTTTCTTGAGGAAAATCCGGGTTTTTTTTTAAGATTTATTACAGATTGTCCGAAAACTAAATACTTATGGACTAAAATTGCTGAATTATATCATCGCAGCAATTAAACAAATTTTCCCTGGTTCCTGGAGAACTAATTCTTATAAACGAAAAGTGATACACAATCATCAAGGCAACACAGCGTATTTTCCGTTGACAAATAGTTACTGAAATGCTGCAACTGCATCGAGCGCTCGATGATGCCGCATCGGTTCTGTGCTGACGCGAACCACTTTTTCAATTTTATGAGACGGTTCCAAAAACAACCTTTAAATCGGCAAACGGCTGCAGCTGGTGCGAAGTGCGCACAACTGTTTCTGTTTTATAAGACGGTTCCAAAAAGAACGGTTTAAGTCGGGAAACGGCTGCAGCTGGATAGATCGCTCGGCGGTGTCCGAAGTGCGCACCGCTATTTCGGTTTTATGAAACGGTTCCAAAAAAACGGTTAAATCGGCTAGCTGTAACTACGGTTTCAAGTTACACGTTTGGAACACCGTTATTTTAGCGGTTACGTTAAATACCGACCATCCCTACGAAACAGGCATCATTTACTGACATTTGTGTTGGATCGGCCAAGGCACATCATCAAGGTCAGGTATTGTGCTGTTCTTATTTATTATTCATAGGCAGTCGTGAGTTAAACTGTTTCAAAAATGTGTCCAAAAACCTTCGCTCTTGTCAGTTCATTATTTTAATTCATCGTATGGGACTAAAGCAACAGCAGTTTAAAAGTATAAATGTCCGTGACTATGATATCATGGCCATGCAACAAAGCCAAGCACAGCACAGCACAAAATGGGAAGAAAAGAAAACATCCATGTATAAGTAAAAAAAGGGCAAGTCTAATTTGTGACGACATATGTGATTAGTACTTCAGTCAGAGCTTTAGATCCAGGGAACTCAGCCAGTCCAGTGCAGGAGGTGTCGCATTGATAGTCTCCGAAGGGTCCCAGGCTCTTATACATCACGGCAATGCATTTTGCGACAATTTTGCAATTCTATTGAGACTACTTCAGGTGATTCTCTTCAGATCAAATGCTGGAGAGCAAGTGTGGGGTCCACTATGTCCTGTTTGTGTATTGGTGCCACGTTCCATTTATGGCGCCAGTCTTCTTTGATCTTTTTTTTTGTTGCTGAGGGGAAAATCTTACGACACTCAGCCGATCTTCTGCTGGGGATGCTGTCGACGATGTAATTTGTCGACTGGGTAGTGTGGGATTCAGGACCGTTGTTCCTGCCTACCCACTAAAAACCCATCACCAATTTCAATCCTCCGATGACTCCAGCTCCTATCTGGACCCGTCGTTTCCGATATCTCCTCAGATAGGCGGCGGTACTTTTTACCCTCCTCTCTCCTCGTACTCTCTCGCCCTTCCCTCTCATGACCCTCGTCACATACCCATTAAACTCACTCCATTCTCTTTCTCCCTTCAGCATCTCCTCCAAAAAGTTATCCGCTGGCAGCTGTACCCCAAGACCTTCCTCCACCTGTTTTCTCTCGTCTTCCCAGAACAGACATTCGAAGATTGTATGTCTTGCTGAATCCTCTTGGCTTCCACAACAATCGCAAACTGTATCATTCCTCTTTTTAATCTTGCAAAGGTAGCTTGAAAATGAGCCATGTCCCGAAAGAGCTTGGGACAAATGGTAATTATATTCTTCGTGCTTCCTTGATATCCATGTGTCTATTCTTGGTATCAAAGAATACGTCCATCTACTCTTGCTATTAGGGTTCTCCCACTCCGCTTGCCACTTATCTACTGTTCTTCTACGTTATTCATTCCTCACTTGGCTCGACATTTTTTTCCTGAATTGACCATCTCTTGTAGGTTCCTTCTTTCCCGCGTGAATAGATGCAACAGTATCAGACCCGCCAGTACCAGCACCGCATCCGAAGACACAGTATTGTATGCCATGCAAACGCTCATTGCCATCTGTCGTTGGCAGCTAGTCAATCGCCTCCTGGTCTTTGCGTATTTTGTTGCCGGTTCCCACACGTATGCCGTACATAATTATCGATTGCATGGCTAGAGCTAGTGTCTTTCTCTTTGAGGATCTGCGTCCATCGGTGTTTGCTAGGATAATCTTCAGGGCCTTTGTCACTCTCTTGGCCTTCTTACATGCCTCGATGGGCTCGAGGCTTTTGTCGATGTGGAATCCGAGATATTTCACCTTTTTTATTGGACGTAATTTCTCCTTTACAAAAGGAAAAACAATTTCTTTCTTACTACGCCTATAATTCAACAGTATGGTAGAGGTCTTTTCTGGAGCCACCTGCAAACAATTTTCATTCATCCAGATCCATGCCATTTGCAGAGCGAAATCCATATTAGTAACCATTTCGTTTTCTTGTCAGCATAGCAAATTAGCTCAGTTGTTTCATCCACCTCAAGGTCCATGACGTCGTCGTAGAGAACGTTCCAAAGCGTCGGCCCCAGCATCGACCCCTGGGGCACCCCACGATATACGTATTTTTCTACGTCTCTGTAGGATAATTTTCCTGTTTGTTAAATACGATCTAATAATATTTACTAAGGATTGAGAGATTTTTCCTTTTTGAATTTTTTCCACGATAAGCTTCCATGGCGCACTATTAAAAGCGTTCCTCACGTCGACCAGCGCCATTGCATGCAGATTTTCCTTTTATAAAGCCAAATTGATTGTTGTTAAGCCATTACATTTTGCTTGAATTTCCGTTGTTAGTCGGAACAAGTCGGTTAGAGCGTTTATGAGCCTCTCATAAACTTTAGCAATTTCATCCAATAGACATATTGGCCTGTAAGCTATAGGATCACCTAGCGACTTCCTAGGTTTTTCGATTAATATAAAATTCCGCCTTTTCCATTCTATTGGAAGTCTTCTTTGATCTGGGAGTGATGTTCTGCCTCGGCCCATAGTGGGCCTGGGATGCCCTGTGACTGATTAGGTTTTGTAGTTTAGCCCGCTCTCAGTGACATCCGTCCATCTTAGTTCTGGTGGTGGAATGTTACTAATCGTATGCAGGTAATGCCGAGGTATTTGGGGTAGATGTTGTGTCAAAAGATTATGTTAAACTGTTGGTTATTTAAGTGGAACGCACATGCCTCGGTCTTAGTTCGATTCGGGCAGTCTCCATTTTTAGTAATATTGGTAAATTTGGTATATTAGTGTTTTCACGTCTCTAGGAAGGATAGTCTCTCGTTCTTCCAATGTTTGGGATTGAAAGCTATTGCTAGGTGATCCGCATAGCAAAACTTGTTACTGGTTGTATTAGGTAGGTCGCTGGTGTACAAGTTAAAGAGCACTGGGGGTCAGTACAGATCCTTGTCGAAGTTCATTTTTCATGGTGAATGATTTGCTCGTTCTATGACCAATGTTAACTTTAAAGCGGCGATTAGTCAACATGTTTTTGATAAGTGTTTTTTTTTTATTGTTATAGCAATCTAGTACAGTATAGTAATAAGCCATTTGTCTTATTAATTATCTTATATTAATCTTAATTTAATCTACTACATTAAAAAACACAAAGCACACACATCCTCTGATAGTCACTTTGTCTGTAATACTACAGTATATCGGTTTCACATAGTACTCTGTCACAAATTCTTGTCTTCTAAACCAGTTCGAGTGGTTTAGTTCTTTTGCGTCTTCTCTGTATTTCCGCATTATCCTTAGGAGCTTGAGTGCCTCAGGATTCACATGCTGATGGAGTCGCTGTTCATGATTCTGTGCATACTTTTTGATGACGTTATCTACTGTTTCTACACC
>NW_026018916.1:12787390-12796246 GCF_020466585.1 Dendroctonus ponderosae | reverse complement strand
TGGCGATTTCACTGGCAGCACATATTGAACGCTACGCTAGTTATATGACCATAACCAGCACCGATAAGTAGAATGTACACTTGCATATTGCATATGAGCAACCTAAGTTTAAGACATAAAATCAATCACAAATTAAGTGTAAAATAGTAAAGCTTGTTAGATTGAATTGCTAAATAGAGCTTGTTTGACTACATCTTCCGCACCGGCTTCTGAATTTCAGTTTCTAAATTATAGATTATGGCGTAAACGTTACTATAATGTGCACGAAAAGGTATAGGTAGACGTCACGTCGTCGGTTATCTTCACACTTAACTTAGTGGAACTCCCAAAATCATCACCTATTTCAGCAAAACTTTTGTCAAGTTAATTTTTTGATAAACTAGATAAATATTTGCAAAATTCAATTTTGTAATATCCCAAAGTCTTGMTTGTCTAAACAATTCGATCGATGATAGACCAAACCAYTTCCTTAGGTCTACATCCAAGAGTTCTTCTTCCACCTTTTTTCTTTTTTTTTTTTTTTGGTGAGGGGAAATCAAATCTTCCAACGACGCCCAGCCGATCTTTGCTGGTATTAAGTATATGTGTATGCTGACGGCTGTTGATTCGTTACCGCCTACCCACTAAAACCCCTCACCGTTGTTTCCTCTCTCGAGGACTTCTCCCGGGACCGCCGGAGGAGGTTCAGGAGGATGAAACAAAATAAGACCTGCTACTGATCCTGTTGTCTGGATAATTCTGCTTCATTTCTTGCCTTCATTATACTTCTGAGCATCTCCATCCAGCGGCCTCGCTCCTAAGTAGCAGCTCAGCAACATTTTCCTCTGCTACCCGCACTCCACACTTCATTCTTGCCACTTGCCCGATGTGCATTATATTCCTCACACTGGAATAAAGAGTGTTCGGGGGTGTCTCTAGCACCACAGTGCCAACATGCCTCGCTCTGCCGCTTGCGATACTTGTATAGATAGGTTCAAAAAGGTCCGTGGCCCGTAAATGCCTGGATTACCAAGTAGTCCAACGACCACTTCGCATCAGTCCATGCCCTCACATTCGCCACAAAATTCTTTGCCCATTCCTCAGATCTCCGTTCCCCAGATATCTCACCGTTTTAGATTCCATCACCTGGCATCCATCCACATTGATCTTGAAGTTTTTGAGCGTACTGCCACAATCTGAGTCTTGCTCGGTTCAACCGTCAGTCCCATTTCGTAAACCCTGTTTAGACCTAGATCGTCTGCATATGCTATCAGCATAGCGCCCTCCTCGGTCTTGATCCTTAAAATTTTGTTATAGACTAGATTCCACAATTTCGGCCCCAAAACTGATCCTTGTGGTACTCCACAGCTAACCAGAACCTCTTCTCCATAGCAAGTGATAATCTTTCTGTTCTCCAGGTATGACAATATTATCTTTCTTAGATATACACGTTCCTCTCCACGGTGTCGTATTGAAAGCATTTTTAATGTCCAGCAATACCAGTACGCACAGTTTCCTGTTTTTCAGAGCTTTTGTTTGAATTTCGGCCTTTACCTCTAAGATTCGACTTAGAGCATCTATAGTCGACTTTCCCTTCGTGAAACCAAATTATTGTGGGTGCTCAAGCCTCTTTTCCTCCATTTCCTCTTGCAGCCGGTTTTTTAGTAACATCTCCAGCAGCTTACGAACGCTGTCGATAATACATAGTGGCCTATAAGCCGCCTCAGATTCCGGTGTCTTTTTTGGTTTCTCATTCAAAACCAACCTTGACGTTTTTCATATATCCGGGAAATGCCCCCGTTTCAGACATTTATTGAAGACCCCAAGAAACTTATCAACCTCCTTCGTTGCCGATCTTTATGATCTCCGGTGCAATTCCATCTGGTCCTGCCGCTTTCCGTGCTTTTAGCCGTTCTCAGTTCCTCAGCAGGAAACAATGTTATATTGCTTTCTTCTTCCATTGGTATGTTCCACTCTATTGCATCCTTTACTGGAAACAGCTTAGTCACCTGAGCACTTACGCACGCCCTGTCCGGCAGCACCCGCGAGGTCGTCTTTAGCCTCTTTGCGACAATCTGGTAGGCTTTTCCCCAGATGTTATCGTCCAGTTCATCGACCAGCTGTACCCAGCATTTCTCCCTGCACACTTTTATTCTGTTTTTAAGCTCTTTCCGGGCTTCTTTATATTGGGCCCTGTTCCTAGCTGGAAGTACCCCTACCTATCGCCCTGGTATACTACGCCGTAGACGATTACAGTGATCTCTTGACTTTTTTATTTTGTCGTTCCACCAGTATACTGGTTTCTTATCTCTACCTCCCGTTGTATGTACCTTTAGGCTTTTATTACAGTTAGTAATTATTTCCCTGATTAGCTTCTCCGGGGTCCCTTCCTGAATATAATTTCGGAAATGTAGCTCTTGCTGCAGGCGCTCCAGTGATCCAAGGTTAATCCTCCAACCTCTCCGTATTTCCACTGGTTCGACACTCCTGTGTGACATCACCGTGAAGAAAATCGATCTATGGTCGCGCATATCTCTACATCCACCCGCCACCCACTTGTGTAAGGGGCAAGCTCCTCGGTAGCCAAAGCGAAAATATCCTCTAGTAGAATAAAATGTGTCAGAGTTCCCCGTATTCCAAACAGTCAGGCCCATGGCCTGGACAAGCTCTTCCAGCATCCTGCCTCTCCAGTTAGTTTTGCGAGACCCTATGAGGACTGTCTTGGCGTTCAGGTCGCCACCAATAATTACTCTTTTCGTGCAGAATGCAACAAAACCTGTCAAACTCTGGATAAGGCTTTCAAAATCGTCGTACATTCCGTTGGGGGAGAAATAAGAGGACACTACAACCAGTCTATCCAGCTCTACAACAACGAAACCCTTATCTCTATGTTCTTCTACCTGGACCTCCTCTACCGTCCACCTTGCCCTGAAAAATAACTTGCTGAAGGCGATATTGGTTGTGTCTCATCAGATGACCACATTATTCCAGTTTTCTTTTCTTTATCATGAATGTGATGTCTTGTTGTTTGCCGATTTTTATTAGTACTTCTTTCAAAGGCCGAGGTCTTTTTCATAGGTTGTTCTGTCATAGTCCCTCTACTCCCTATAGCAAGACTGTGAATTTGTAGCATTTTATCAATCTGATTTTTAGTGGTAGTACGATGTTGCTTCCTGTAAATATGTTTTTAATTGTAACAACAGTTGTTCTTGCTTTCTGAAGCCTGGATTTGATTTCTATGGTCATGTGCCATTGACTGTGAACAATTGTTCCTAAATATGTATATTTTTCAACGTGTTCTAGGGGTGTTTGGTTTAGTGTAAGTCTTCCTATTGGTATTCGTTGTTTACTAATGCACATCCGCTTTGTTTTTGAGATATTTAGTTTTAGTCCGAATTCCTCGGATATATCGTTCACCTTCTCTAATAGACTCTGAAGATCTTCAAGACTTTTAGCCATGATGGCAGTGTCGTAGGCGTACCTATCTAATGTTATTGATGAGTTGTCCTTCTTCTTCGTCTTCTTCATGTGTCCTGTGCGTGTTCGCACGTTGACGATCCTTTGTATTTCTCTCACATCATATGTTGGTGTGGAATCCCTGATGTCTCGGAGCCAAGAATGCTGCTTTTGTCCCGGGCCTCTTCGCCCTTCTATGTTGTCCTTCAAAATCAGGTTAGGGATTAAGTATTTGTTGATATTTCTAAAAATATGGCCAAGATATGATATTTTCCGCTTCTTTACAGTGTCCAGCATTTCTCTTTGCACACCGGCCATCCCCAGAACTTCTTCATTCGTTTTATGTGTGGCCCATGGAATACGCAGGAGCCTGCGAAGTGTCCACACTTCAAATGCCTATATGCGGTTTAGTATCCTAATTTTTAAAGACCACGCTTCTGCTCCGTATAGTAAAATAGGCCACACATTTCGTAGCTTTAATTACTGGAGCCGCAGTGACAGTGGAAGCGTGGGGGCAAGAAGAAAGTTCTTTAATTTAAGAAATGTGGCACGCCCAACCAGCATCTTCACTTCCTCGTCGTTCAATCCCGTGATTTCTTAAAACGGTTAAACATATAAACTTCAATTTTGGGATACATTATAATCTAATTGAGTGCCATTCTATGGTATTGTTTTGTGGTTCAGTTTACTTTTATACAGGGTTGAAATGTGAAACCCCTACTTTTATTTTGTTCAGAACTTTTTGTGTGCATTTAGACTGTTATCCGCATATTTTTTCTAAATACTACAAATTATTTAGTTAATCTCTTATTGTTTTTTCCTAAGACCACTAGTTTGCCCGCAAAAAATATAATCGTTTTCTTTGCGTTCTCAAAATGTGTAAGTAATTAAGTTAGTTTTTAAAATATAATAACGTTTTCATATGACAATTTTGCTACGCATTATTAGTTAATTACTAACAACGTAAATTATTTTTCGAAAATGTGTATTTCGGTTCAAATTAAAATTATTAAGTTTTAATAAATTTTACTTAAATAATACCATGGTAACAATATGCGCAACGATATAAACTATCAAAATTAAATTTAAACAACCATTATAATCTTAACTTAGCAGCTGTTCAAATTGGTCACCTTAACACTCTTGGCATCATCGCAGTCTCTTAATGAACTTAAAATTTACAGACCGTAAAGTTTGCACGGAGGTTCTTATTTCGTTAGAAATACTAAATATTCTTTCCTGAAGGTCCTCGATTGTATTCACTTCTGTTGAATACACCGTATTTTTTAAATGGCCTCAGAAGTAAAAATCAAGCGCGTTTCGATCAGGAGATCTAGGAGGCCAGTTTATAGGAGCTTCTAGACCCCTCCCAATCCAACGGCCTGGAAAGTTTTGATCAAGCCAATGTCGAACCTGCAAATAAAAATGAGCAGGGGCACCATCGTGCATATACCACATTTGTAGTCGTAGTTGGAGAGGCAAATAACTCAAAAAGATTGTTTTGTGAAAAGTTCAAGTACTCAGCCCCTCCTAAACGTCTAGGTAAGATCTGGAGTCCTATTAAAAAATCTCCTATTATTCCAGCCCAGACGTTAAGAGAAAATTAAGGTTGGTATTTTGTTGTGATGAGAGAATTCGGATTTTCGGCAGACCATTCATGCATATTGTGATAATTAAAAACGCCTCCTCTTGTAAATAAAGCTTCATCGGTGAACAGTACTTGCTGGGTGAATTGAGAGTTTCTACTACGATTCTCTAGAATTTCTGCGCAAAATCTTACTTGCAGTTTATGATCTGTTGGTAACAGTTCTTGTACTCTTTTAAAGTGGAAAGGATGCAAGATTGGTAAAAGTTGGATGGCTAGGAACTCGACGATAGGGAATCTTTCTGCGTAAAGCCTTGCGGCTTGAAGAGCGTTGCCATGACATTCTCCGTATATCAAATGCACATCTGTATATTCTTCATTATTATAACAGTTATTTCTGTTATTCATATTTTATGTCTAACATAAAAACTAATTTGTAGATAAGGTCTATATTGTTGAGGCGGATTCATTTTTACAAACTTCTTTTTGGGTATTTCGCCTCAAAAATTTTTGTCTTTAAAAAAGACAGAATTTCCTCACGTCTTTTATTACAGATTGATAATTAGTGCTCCTATTTCGCAATAAGAACGAATTATTTATCAAATTATTTTCTTTTAGTTCTTGATTACTTTTTGATAAATAATTCGTTCTTATTGCGAAATAGGAGCACTATTTATCAATCTGTAATAAAAGACGTTAGGAAATTCTGTCTTTTTCAAAGACAAAAATTTTTGAGGCGAAATACCCAAAAAGAAGTTTGTAAAAAATAAAAACTAATGCAACAAAGAAACCGACCAACTAAACTTACGTAACTTGAAAACTGTCAGCAGCCGCTGTAAAATATTTGACAATGAAAGCTAAACCATATTTAACTGTCATAGACACAGCCTCCTTTGTCTATTGCACTTTTTGTATTCAAACGTTATTAAATAAAAATCCCTTAGTTCCGTACTTACACATTTTGAGAACGGCGAAAAGAAACTATTTTATTTTTTTGTGGACAAACTAGTGGTCTAAGGAAAAAACAATAAGAGATAAAAAATTAGGTAAATAATTTGTAGTAATTAAAAAAAATATGCTGATAAAAGTTTAAGTGCATACAAAAAAGTTCTGAACAAAACAAAAGTAGGGGTTCCACATTTCTACCCTGTATAAAATAAAACAGAACCACAAAACACTACCATAGAATGGCACTCAATTAAATTGTCATGTATACCAAAATTGAAGTTTACACGTTTAATCGTTTTAAAGAAACACAACAAAAACTAATTTTCGCTATTTTGGAGATCAAATATCTCAACAATGAAACCTCAACTTAAAAAATTTCTCAGGAAAACCCCCTTCTAAAATGACTAGAAGAACACGCTGTTAAAATATTTTAACATATTTACGGAACACCCTGTATATTGAATAATATTGGCGATAAGATACATCCCTGACGGACTCCCTTGGAAATATTGGACATGCGCTTAATTGCTTAGGGTACCCATTTCTACCTTCAGATGAAAACCCAGCCTACTAGGACTTTGCGAATAGGGGCAATTCGCTAAATTTTGCGATGCGTTAGAGGTATCGGAAAAAGTTGTTCAGAATGTTATTTTAACGAAAAATGCAACAATACACGATTTATTCAACAAAATAAAAAAAGAAACAGAAAAATTCTTTTTCACTTTCACTTTTCAATGCGTTTGCGATTGTTATTGGCAACTCTCATAAGTTCAGCTACATTTATTTCACGGCAGGCTTGTCTTATTCTCCCACATAGTTCTTCTCGAGTTTAAGGCCTTACTTTGGAAACCTTATTCTTGATAGTGTCATTTTCTCCTGTACATGTTTATACAAAATGGACTTGGTCATTATGGAATTTGAAATTAAAAGCATTTTTATGGTATTTTTGAACTTGCTAATTTTTTCCTGATAAATAATATTGAATTTCAGGGACATGAGCATCAAAACCTTTTGGACTTAGTCACTTTCTCTTGTATATCGACGATACTATCCGATTGGTACTGAACCGTGTCATCCATAAACATCGCTGAAAGCCTCATCCTTAAACATCATTTTTCTTTAAAAAGTTCTATCATTTAAAAAATTTCCTTGGACCCACAAGCAATATTCTAAGCGTTTCAAGTCATCACCTTCTCTCAATGTGTGCAGAAATTTTGGTTTGAACGGCTTTATTTTATACATTTTTTGAAAATTTTTCTTCTAAATTTCTAATTTTAAAACTTTATTTACTTACGTTTAGACAGCCCTGCTGCAGTTTAGACAGTCCTATGTCTGTCTATTCTTCCGCAACTTATCTGCTCTTTCGAACTCCATCACCAAATAATCTAATTATTTCTATTTTCTCCTTTCTTAAACTGAGATGTTCAATAGGCATTTTGTCAGCGCACTGGCGCAATTAATGTCAAATTGACAATTATTAGACGCGGCTAATTTGTTTCCATGGCTCTCTAGTGAATACTTACACATACAAAAATTTAAAAGCATGCCAAAATTTGACTTTTGTCTTGAAACTCGGTATTTACCGTTAAAAGAACATTCTGAACAACTTTTTCTAGATAGAGATTTTTCCGATATCTCTAACGCATCGCAAAATATAGCATATTGCTTCTATTCGCAAAGTCGTAGTAGGCTGAGTTTTTATCTTAAGGTAGAAATGGGCACCCTAAGCAATTAAGCTCATAACATTCTACCTCTGTACCAAAATTGAAGACCTTGCTTCTAAAAATAACTAAAATACAGGGGTGTTTTCCTCTTAAGTGCGACACACTGTATGAAATATGTCGTATTCGTAATATACAAAGACTTCCCGAGGAAACTATTAAGGAAAGCGTCGTTTTCATCTACTACATACTTCAGCTTGTATAGAGATTCATGTCAAAAATTATAAACTAAAAATGTGAAATTTTGTGTTTTAATAAAATATTTAAATAAATAAATGAATATTTGTATAATAAAATTTGGAAATAATTTACTTTATTATATCGATTGTATTTAGGAAAAATTTGTTTAAAATATCTTGGTTGGACTCAGAGTGTTGTCGGAGTTAGCATAGCTGAAATTTTTTTAAAATTGTAAATTGGACTATGTTTCTTCTTTCTTTTGTAAGGCTTGAACACTGTAATTACTGTACAATTATAGCGAATTGTGTATGTTCTAAAATTTAAATTTTACGAACTTGTCTTCACCTGTAAATAGTTGTTATTGTTAGGTTTTCATCCCTGTTAATTTTGTTCATGCATACATATACATTTTTTAATAGATTGTAAATTAATTTTGTTATGGCAAAGTGTTGTACATAAAAGCGTATGTAAATATATTTATAAACTGCCTTAATATTTTCAGGTTTTTAAGCAACACCATAAAATAAATATTGTTTTTGTAAGATGTTTTGTGTTTATTTATAAAAGGAGAGAAAAATATGAATACCCGTGTACTTTCTTTTTCATAACACTTATGTCAATCTGAGTGTTAAAGAATTGTACTCTTCACATTGACAGACGTGTGTCTGTCAGAAGTCTTCCAGAATATGGTTTTTTCATTGTATCAAAAATTCTTACAAACTGAACAAATTTGTGTTTTGGACATCACGAGAACAATATGGTGATATCGAATATGTGGAATTGAAACGCGAGGGTTCTTTGTGCACTGTACAAGGTAGAATCTGCCCAGAACAGAGTACGATCGAACGCATATTCTGTCTGCCTCATCGTTAGCTTTTTGTTCGTACGTTCATTAAAATGATCCTCGCAACAAAAAAACATTGATTTCGATTTAGGAACATCACGTCTAGCTGCTTTGAACCATAAAACTTTACGTGCATAATCATG
>NW_026018916.1:12783230-12786391 GCF_020466585.1 Dendroctonus ponderosae | reverse complement strand
AGTAGTAAGGACGCAAACCCAGCAATGACCACAGAACATCCGGGGGGAGGGGGGTATTTTGGGGCAATGACGTTAGAGAGTCGGAACCAGCTAATAGATGGCGACAGTATCAGTAAAAAACCTTGCTATCATTTTGTGCAAGGGAGTGGGCAATATATAGTTGTCTTCATCTATGGTTACCATTTGTCAACGGAAAATATGTATAGTGGCGTGTTGCCTTGATTATTGTGTTTATCACTTTTCGTTCATAAGAATTACTGTTCAGTTCTCCAGAATCCATAATCGTTCAGATATGGATCAGATATTAATTCAGCATTTTTAGTCTAAAAATATTTAGTTTTCTGACGTTCTGTAATAGATCTTAAAAAAGGGATTTATCTCATTAATAAACTTAGCTCGAGATGTATATGCCTATAATCAGCAAACTAAGCAGAWTGTACACTTGCATATGAGCTATGGCCAAATTTACGCAAAAATGGCGTTACGGATTTGATGTAAAAATTGTTTGGGCTAATTTGAACTTTGACAACACTACTAACATCGCAATCACAGGTTCTAACTTCTAACCCATAACCTAACTATTTGATTTTGAATTTTTATTTAAAATGTTCGGAATATGTTATGAATATGTTAAAATTTAGAGTCTAAGACATAAATTCCATCACAGTTGAAATGTAAAATAATAAACGTTGTGATAAARCAGAATGTGCACCTGCATYTAAGCAAGCTTGCCATTTTTAAATATAAATTCARTCACAAGATGTAATGAATGTTAGTTATATAGGCGTTGTAAGGTCGACATATTTTTTAAAAGTATTTTTTGGTGGTACCAAAATTAACTCGGGTAATACTTCAAACTCAGTAAAAAGCATCTGCAAAAAATTTAATTTTTAAATGGAAATTAGATTTTTAAACATTTTTGCAAATAAAGCGTATATTTTATTTAATCAGTTTTAATTTATATGTATACATTTTTTATTATTATCAGTTCTTTTGTTCTTTAAGCAGGCAAGCTTAAGCATTATTCTTTTAATAAACTCAATCATTATTTGTCATTACTATTTCTACCATTATCATCATTGCGCATGTTTAATGAAAAATTTTAAAAGTAACATGTTGCTTTTGGAACCGTATTTTGTAACCTATTGCCAACGTGAAACTGGAACATTGTAACCTTGTTACGGAAAAATAACCGTTTATCCCACCTCTATTAAAATTAAGATAAAAAATGTTTCTAATTGCATTAAAATCGAGATTATGGCCTTTTGTCAGTAAAATTAAAAATCATTTATTTATTAGACGTTATTACTTTTATATTGTTTTGTTTGAAACCGACATAGATTTATAATATAAATAATGGCAATTTTCTAGTTATGTCACGATTACGGTGGATTATTTTCACTTCTGTTACCTTGTAGATAATTATTTTCTTAACACTTTTTCTTAGTGGTGTTTGCTGCGTTTGTGTGGTGAAATCGTTTTTCTCTCATATTTTGCTCATTTAAAGTTGACCAATTTCGAGGCCATTTAAGCCATTTAATCAACTTTTTGTTCGATTTTTGTAGTTTCATTTTCTAACTAATAATTTTAGGTTAGTTTGGCCTAGAATTTTCTTTCCTTTTCAGTAAAATAATACAATTTTCCAAAAACATGCTATTATTACAGTGCCCAAGCTAGAAAGGTAATTTTCCCATGTGGCCAAGGTCAGTTGAAGTTAAATAACATGGTGGAAAACAGTATTTTATTGAAAAGGAAAGAAAATGGAAACCCAAACTAACCCAGAATGACTAGTTACACAGATATGAAACTTCCAAAAATACAAAATCGAACAAGAAGTGGATTAAATGGCCCCAAAATCCAACTTTAAATGAGTGAAAATTGATAGAACAACGATTTTCCGCAGCAAACCCCACTAAGAAAAAGTGTTAGTAAAAGGATTATCTACAAAGTAAGCAAAGTGAAAATACTCCGCCGTAATAGTGACAGAAGCAGCTAGCAAATGACGCAATAATAAGTATCTACACCATCTAGATTATTTTAATGTCTGTAAAATATTCAAAAAAAATTCTAATCAGGTATTATGTATGTAAATAAGTAAATTTTAGTAAATTACTTACCTATCTTATTTTTCGTTTTATTTTGGAACTAAACGCTAAATATAGAACAAGTGACTTTTTCCGCGAGGAGCCGGATAATTGAGATATCGATCGAAGAACGTGAGGAAATCGAACTAGCAGAAAGCAGTCCAAGTATTAGAGCTGTTAGAGTCGATTCAGTGGACGTACAGCTTTTAACAATAGAGTATTGTTTCGCCGGGATGAATGTGGGCTTTGAAAAACCACATGTCGTACGAGAAGTTCTGAGAAATTTTTTAAATGATAATACCGCGCGGCGCCTTTTGGCTTTTGGCGCCGTCGTGCAGTGTGGCAACGCCTTGTCCACCAAGTCGGGTACCTAAATTTTGAAAACGGTAGTGAATGGGCAATCGAATTCTGCCCAATTTTGCCCATTTAACGGATTCTCTATCTTTAAAAATGAAGAAGTTACCCATACAAAGATTTAGAAAATGGCCACCCTGTATATATTATTGAAACATCCAACATTCAATTTAGCAAACCAGTTGGCAAAATGACGTGCAGCTGACAGTTTGTGTTAAATATGTAATTTTAGAGGTCGAAATTATGAGTTAATTTTTATGTTCAGCGCTTTTAAATTTGAGGCTGATCAACTTCCTTTGTGTTAAGATGGGAATGCTTTTCCCGTGCCTATTGGCTGGAATTCTTAATGGGTGCGCCCTCCAAATATTTAGGGAACCTATGAAAGTGGGCAATGGTCCCCTAATAGCTCTTTACATCTTCATATTTACGACCTTCATTCTTCTGTGGAGTATCAGGCTGTATCCGAGAAATCTGAGAAAGTTGGGCAAATTTCAACCGATAATTGAGGTCAGTATATCAATTATATCCCACATATTCGTGTGCAGTTTCTCGGGCAGTTAACTTAAACATTGTCGGTTTGAAACTGTTGTGTTCTGTCCTAGACACATACAGGGTGTCCCGTAAGCTCATGATCAAAGGGGAACCGCGATATTCTTTGGACCAAAAGAAGACGATCTGACCTAACTTTTATTAACAAAAAATGTCTGGCTCCTCTGCTATTGA
>NW_026018916.1:12777504-12782231 GCF_020466585.1 Dendroctonus ponderosae | reverse complement strand
TAAACGTGAAAAACTTTCGTTGGACGAATTTTCTTGTAAACTTCATATTTACTGAGATATCGCACTTTGACGCACTAATGAGCAACCCTGTATATCGGTTTATAGATCCGTTATCGATGTTGATTGAATTCCATATTTCATATTTCGGTTCTGATGGTATATAATTTATTAAGTGCGTAAGTAAGTGTATAACTTTTTTTTGAGCGTGCCATTTACTATTACTACATATACGTCCTGTTCATTACGTCCCTTGGAGCAAAAAATATAACGTTTCTGGGACACCTCGCATGGGATCTGCATGAGATATTTGTGCCATACAATGGACGGCTTAGGGACATTCTACCAAGGATTATCCAATTCGGGATAAAGGGGATCAAAATAGAACGTCCCACGGACCATTTGTGTTTGCTGGGCTGATTGCTTCTATTCTCTAGCAAATGCCCTTTTTCATTAAACCTTACATTATCAGGTACATGTGCTTTTGAAGTTGTTGGAAAAGTGAAAGGTCCGCCAAGACTTAAAAATTGCGAAACCAACGGTGAGACAAAATTTAAAAAATTCGTGGTAAAAGTAAAAGAGAACCTCGTGTACTTGTAGATATCAGGTCAGAATCAGGTCCAACAGAAGAGGCTGCTGCCCTGACGACAAATTCAAACTCAGAGGAATCAGGAAGAAACTTTAAATGTATCGCGCCAATACAGTAGACTATGGCTGCATAAATCTAGTTAGCTTTTATAAAGAAGCTTTATTAGTTTATGGGGTCCATAATTAAATAATATTATTTTTTTATCTGTATTCGTTTTGGGCAAAGGAAAAGCCACCATTTATAGCTATCCAAAAGCAAAAACATTTGAATTCGGAAAAATCTAAAATATTCTGGAAAACGGAAATAATTTATACTGCAGTAACGTTATTCTTAGTCATGAATCAAAATTTGACGTAACATCGGTGATTTTCGGAAAAACGTGATTTAAATAAAATCAGAGGCTTTTCATAAAGACTGTCTAAAGGGTACAATCGAATATCTCCAAGAGGTTAGATATGGCCAGGTAGCAACAGTAAATGACGTTAATATGACGTCATTTATTGGGCATTTTTGGTCTTGGACGTCATCTGACGACATAAAAACTTCATATTTCAGAACATTTGGACGTCTTTTGGAGGGCATATCTGACGATTAACTGATCATCCGTTCAGTTAGCCACTTTTTTAAGCCTTATTCCTTAAGCGTTAGGCACTAGGGATGACACAAACCATCACAGGTATGTGTAACTGTTCCCTGCTGGTACCTGTTCCACGTATCTGTGATTTTTTGTCACATGTTATTTTGGCCCAAGGTAAATATTGGTTTGTACCTGAAACCGGGCTGAAGCGTACTTTGAGTCCAGTCGGATTAGACTTTAAAAGGCCTGTTTCGGGCACTAAAAATATGAAGGTAAAAGATTATTGGAAGTTGTTCGGAAGGATGTCAGAATATTGAGACAATAGTTTGTGCTGGATTTCCGGCTGTGGAACATTGTTAATAAACAATTATTTATAAATAACTAAAGAAAGTGCAAAAGCCCGTTTTTTGTGCATAACTGTTGAACCGTTGATGCTATTGAAATGACGTTTTATCCTTTTTTTCAAGTATTAAAAATACCTATGATATCAGATAAACTGCATTGAAAGCAGTTCATTAGTTTACTCAAAAACTCGAAATAAAAACCGTCGATTTCAGCGTTTTGCTAATTTTCTATAATTAACTTACTTTTGCTTTAAGAAAATCGTACCATAACTTTTTTTGGACAGCCAGTAATGAAATTTTAATTTATTGTACGTTGTAGTATAACTCTTTACCAGTAAAATACAGCCTCAGAGAAGTTTCTCCGACGTATCAAGAAACATTTATTTAGAATCTGACAAGAGCCCTTTTTACATAACAAATAGGAATGAACAAAAAGTTATGAATATTTGAAACTAAAATTTACACCACTTATAAAGTATACAAACACCTTCAAAAAAGTTATAGTGATATTTTTTGTGGCAAAAATAAATAAATTATAAAAATAAAAAAATATATCCACGCCACTTCCTAGTAATTTGGGTGCGAATCCGCTGGGTCAGCGATAAATTATGACCGAAGACCGAATGCCTTTTGTTCCTGTATGTATGCAAGGGCTGATGGTCCAAAAAGTCATAACATTTTTTACGAGAAATGTTTTACCCTTTTTCCGAAACTTTATTTGAACACAAAAAATGGACAGTAAAATGTGAAAAATCTTCTATTTTCATGCTAATCACTGATTACAATTCATCTTATCGCTTAATGGAAAATTGGCCATTTAATACTTCAGCTATGTTTGACATAAACAAATATTGAAACATGTCCGGGCTAAGTATATAGCGTATATACAAATTTAAATGTAGTTCGTCCACTACTCCGCTGGGCAGATGCAACAAATGCCATTTTATTTTAGAAGCACTGCTATTGGTCGAAAAAGAACAAGTTCCAAGGACAAGCAACAGCTCAGAATTCCGAAAAAACAGTCAGTCAGTCACAGCCTGTGACTCACAGGCGTGGTCACATTAAAGAAAATATCGGAGACGGCTGTTACTGCTKTTCCCGRTATTTTCTGTTCATTGAATATTGCTATTTGYCGAATSATGGGTGCATGGATTYGAAAATCATCAGGTGATTCCCCAYGTCCCACTCYCATACATACAAAACCYTACCACTTCATGARMATAAAATATCTCCTTTCACTAAAAGCACTTCCTCAGGCCAATTGACAACGCCGTGGGGAATCAAAAGGCAYAAAKGCAGGTATTTGCCTTTTTGCTTTGTTGAAATATCGAAATCCCAGATGTTGTACTSGTACCGACCARYATCGTAGGCGAGCCCTGTTATTTCAAATCACATGTTMTTTTAAATATCGATAACAGGTACCGACTGTTCCATATCGATATCTGTTCCAGAATAAGGAATAACGCTTAACGATTAAGGCGTATCTTAAAAGTTGGTTGCGCATCAGTCTATCGAGGTGTTTATAAACCGAATAGTGCCTAACGCTTAAGGAATAAGGCTTAAGAAAGTTGCCAACTTTTAACTTTTATCTTATGCGTTAGGCGTTATTCTAATGAGGCATGCGCAGTCAGTAAGATATCTGATATTTCAATATCCCACGTGACCGCCAAACATCGTATTTACATTTTGTTGTACTCCTTCAGTGGACCAATCCATTTTAATGTACAATATTTATGTGAAATTAGGCTTTTATTGGTATTTATGTTACCGCGATAATGTTGACATAAACAGACACAACCCTATTGTTTCTTTACACGTAGAGTGCCACCATGATAAAACCGTTTAGCGCTTCCTACGGGCCATAAACTTTTTTTCATGATATAATTGTTAAAATGCTTATGCATAAAGAAAACGCACATAGTTACTGAAAAATTCACTTATTTTTGGAAAAATGCGAAAAAAGAAATGGGGGACAACATTGACCCACCGCGGCCATAACTACTCAAATTTCCACTGCGGCCGCGATGGACATGCGCTGGAGACATCAACTGACTCAATACACGTCGATTCGATTTTCACGAGGTCGGAGGTTCTCTATACTGATTTATCTATGATATTCTGACTCTGGTGAGCAACGTTGACCCACCAACGTAAAAACCAACTACACCGAAATCTTGCTAAAAGCATCTTGGTTGGGTTCCTTCATATTTAGAATGGCTCTGGCGGACGAGGGGGACCCACCACGGCCAGAAGTTAGAAAATGCATGGTGGAAAACGTTGACCCACCACGACCAGTGTGGATAATTTTTTCTCCTCCAGTAGTGGACATTGTTGCTCCACCATGGCACCCTACGTGTTAAGCCTATGCTTCCATTTGATTGGCCGTACATCAAAAAATATTGTTCCGTATTCTGCTTTATAAACACCCCATTAGGCGTTATTCTTATGCCTAAAGTCCGTGTCCCATGCATCCGTTAATACCATGGTACGAGATCTGTCAATTTCTCCGCCGTCCTGCGAATTGACAGATCTCCCATCAATAGAAACACTTTCGTATCATCGTACCATGGTATAAACGGATGCATGGGACACGGGCTTTAAGCCTTATCCTTATTCTCGTGTATAAACCCACCATTAGTTATGGCGTCGAGTCGCTTCCAATGTCATGCGTGGAACGGGCAACCACAGATCACGTGTACGTGTGATTTGTGCGGGCAACTCTATGTATTTTGTACAGTACGAAAGAGGATAGCTGTGCGGCTCTAACTTGGTCGAAAATGCGAGGGTGTAAATCATTGACATGCTATACTAAGTCAAATATTTAAAAAAAAGTTAGTTCGTCCAAGTCCTCCAATGGATGATTTCTGTTTTCTATCGTCTTTGGAAATCCAAATTCGATTGTCTCAAGGATATCTAGATCGTCTTCAAATATGTCAAAGCAAGTTTTGGTATCCATTGTTTTTGTTTTTTGTTTGTTATCGTAATTTTCAATTTTGTTGACAAAACAAAGGTTAGAATTTACGGGTTAATACAACACAAACACATTCTAAGATTAATTAGGCCTAACAGGTGATCAGCACAGTGATTTTGCACACAAAATGGACAAAATGAATACTCCAAATATATGCCAAGGCTTAAAGTAGCAACAACGCTACACATGTAAGCAAAAATAATTGAGTATCTGAACAAAGAATTCTAGTCTCTTCCCAGAATTGATTGT
>NW_026018916.1:12774054-12776505 GCF_020466585.1 Dendroctonus ponderosae | reverse complement strand
GCGACAAGAATTTTCCGTCGAAAATGTTCGGTTCAATTCAACCGAATTGGTTCAACTTACCTTGGATCTTCTCGGCAATAATTGCAATGACTTTAAAACAGCTAAAAATCATGATTTTTTTGATTAATTTAAATAAATCAGTGATTTTTTATTTTTTTAATAAAAATAAATTTTTGCCCAACACTGTTTCACAGAACCATGGTTTATGAGTCCCACAAACAACCATACAGTTTATGTGTTTGCTGAAAATTCTCACCTCTTAAAATTGACCAGAAATAATTTTTAAGATTATGGATTTATAATTAATGATTTTAAGAAAAATGGACAAACCGTTGATATTTCACATAATTAAAGCAGTAGAGGAAGCCGGATTCTATGTTTGTGCCATCGTCAGCGACCTAGGCGGCAGTAATAGGGGTCTTCATAAAAACTTGAATATTACTTTCACAGAACCATGGTTTATGAGTCCCACAAACAACCATAAAGTTTATGTGTTTGCTGACGTTCCGCACCTCTTAAAATTGACGAGAAAAAATTTTTTAGATTATGGATTTATAATTTATGATTGTAATATAGATAAAACTACAATTCTTAAAGTACTAGAGCTGACATCTGAGTCAGATTTAAAGATAAGTCATCAAATAAATCCACAATTATTAAAGGTCGAGGGGCCTCAAAGGCAAAAAGTTAAGTTTGTAGCTAAGCTTTTTTTCCATGCATGTCCCAGTCTATTAAAAGATGTGGAACAATAGGTTATTTTGGAGAGAATGAGTCCTGGATATAGTGCGCTAAGTTTTTTAAATTGGTAAGAATTTGACTTAAACTTATTTTTTCATTTTTTGGTAGGTTAACGACTGGTTTGATTGTCTCAATCTGAGAGTGCCACATTCAGACACAAAAGAAAGGGTACACGCCTATGGGCTCCATTTGGACCTACAAAATGGTATACTGGAGGAAATGTCAAATATTATGAGTAGAATGAAAGTAAAAGGAAAAACGTCTATGATGCCATTCCAAAAAGGTTTTTGGAACAAATTTAAATGTAGTGATAACAAACTATACTTAATTTTACGTATAATACAAACTAACAATGCGCTAAAAAATTTATATTTAGACTTAAAGGAACGCTTTGGACTTCGCTACGTTTTGACATATAAGTTAAATCAAGACAAATTAGAATTTTTTTTTGGAGTAATACGACGAATTGGAGGCTTGTATGATCATCCAGACATTTTGGAATTTAAATAGCGACTGAGAAGCAAATATTCTTGGCAGAAATAAAGGATCTATTACGGAAGAAGGCAATACTGAAGATGATCAAATAAGAGACAATTTATTACCAAATGTTGGAGAAGCTTTGCTAAGTGCTAATTGTTTTGCGTCATTGGTAGAAGTACAACCCGTTCCAGTGGAGACTGAAGAAGATAATTTACCAGATGATACAAGTCAGTTAAAATATGATGCTTTAGAACATATAAATGGATTTATATGTAAGAAGCTAAACCTATCTTCAGTAGAAAGCACTTTACATTACGTGGACGGACCAACTCTCCGAGGGTGGCTTATGAAAACCTTCAGCCGAGCTAGTAAGCGAAATATAAAAATTAGAAGCCGTATTCAACAGTGTTAATGGAGAAACCATTAGAATAGTTACACTATTTACAGGATATGATTAATCGCTCTAATCATGTTAATTGCGATGAGCAGGTCAAACGTCTATTTTTGAGATCCAGAATGTACTTTAGAATCAAGAATTTAAACAATGCGTTAAGGGACACTGGAAAACCAACCAAACGAAAAATATCGAAAAGTCAAATAAACTGCAATTGAGTTGTACCACTGCTCAAAATACCACTATACTTACACTGCTCAGTAATTCTCACAATATTTTAAGAAATATTTCGTTCCTTTCAAGGATTTATGATTTTAACCTTAGTAAAATAGTATAAGTTGGTGTATGCGCTGATAGAACGTATAGTATTATAGGTAATTTAACATGTTTATAAAGTATTAAACGTTTTTCCTCGTACATATTTGATTAAGAACCGTTTCTCCCCGTCACAGCGCTTTCAAAAACCTAAATCATGCGACATATCTTTAAAAAAGTATCTTTTTACCGGTATAGCAATGTAGTTTAAACGCGAATAACTCTCACAGTGACGTCATGCGCACAGGCGGACGAGTTTTGGACCGCTTTCAATCATACCTTATATTCCTTGTATCATGAGTGGCACTTGTGAGACACTTATCGAAGTAGTTCTAGCATGGTTCTAACTCGACAGTGACTTGGAAAAGTTGGCGTTAAGTGACGGATCAGAGGTTTCTTATGATCGACCTGTTGGTACAAATGCATTTATCATAGATAAACCCAGACAGCATTATTACATCGATTGGACGTCCATAGAGCAACGGATTTCGGGCAGCCGCATGTCCAATGCATGTCCATAATTT